>NC_135267.1:9076349-9186349 GCF_051311805.1 Agelaius phoeniceus | reverse complement strand
TTACTTTCAGAGGACTTTATCCTGATTCAACAATGTAACTTTGCTGATGAAGTATTATCTCACAAGTTCAGCAGTGCTACTGATGCAATATATTTCCTTAGGAAGGATTTATTTTCAACTAACACTACATGACAGTGCTATTGATAGCCATGCCTGAACTAGTGATCCAATCCTCTTCTGAAACCAATTTTTCCATAGGAGTAATAGGGTTTAAAAGGAGAGTAGGCTTACTGGTCCACACAAAGCTCTCACACACTGCCAACAACAACAGCTGATCACCAGGTGCCTTTCATAGTGACCCCTCGTGTTTCTTCATGGTGCAAGATGAGAGCAGATGATAGCTCATGTGGCATGCTGTGGAACAAAGAGCAAGAAATTAAAAGAAAAGGAAAAATAAATTTATTTTCAAGTTAATTCAGTGAGTGTATGACAATGTAGGGAAATGCAGAAAGCAGAAGGATAAGATGATACTTAACACTTAAACAAGATGAACCTTAACTCTTAAAAATCTCCAAATACTAAATATAGTTCAATTAAAAAGTTACTTTCTCCAGCTTTCTCCAGCAAAAGTTAAAAAAAAAGGTTCAGTATTGCTGAAGAAATGTTCAGTATTGCTGAAGATAATGATGAATTTGTTCTGTTTTGGAGTTCCTCTATGCCTCTTTTCTGTGGACCCCTGAAAGACACCAAAAGACAAAATAAATAAATAAACAAAGCACAGCCACTCACAAATTAAAGTATATAGACACATTCATCACATATCATATAGATATCTTGACTAATACATATTTTCCTCCCAAATGAGACCATTTCATAATACTAACGATGTAACATTCTGACAACTCACCTTACATTAAGGCATTAAATATCAATTTACATGGAAGATATGTAACTCTGCCAGGAGTTGTCAAAATACATCTGAGTGAATGAACTAAATTCCATATCTAAACATCTTTCCAAGACCTTTTACAACACTGATTTTGTTATATCCTTGTAATTCACCCAAATGTCTGAAACATAAAGGACAGTTCTAGATTTTAAGGAGATTCATGTTATTCACTGCATTGTGAACAAGTATGATATCATCATACTTTATAAAGTAACTGCTCAAGAACATTGGAAATTCTAGTACTAGATAAGAGTTGAATATCTTTCAAAGCCTATCTTGCTGTGTTTTAATAGCTTTTATACCAAATAGGTAACTAATACTTTTTCAAAGGATTCTGGTAGTTGCTTGGTTCACTGACATGTCCAGAGCTAGGAGTTATTTCACTGCTCAAAATTTTAAAAAAAAAGGGAAAAAAGAGTTCAAATTATATTTTGCACATTGTAATGAATTTATTTATAGCCATCTTAATTAAAAAACTAACATTTAATACTCCTAATTTTACTAGGGACAAAAAAAATGGATTTTATTACTTTTTCATTTTATTACAATGTATGGTAGGCTTTATAGGTAGAGATTTTGTTCCCAGATATTTCAAGATACTTCTGTTAAAATTGAATCCTTTGGCTATATTCATACCAGTGAGTTAAACATGTGATTTCTGGACACTAGAGAATAGAAAGTTCCATGAATCCTCATAGTGATTTGCATGGTCTTTTAGCCATTTCCTCTTCCCCCACAAAAAAAAAAAAAGCAAAACAAAACCAAAAACAAACCTTGTCCTGGATTAGGATGGAAGACGTGTTCTGGCTCAATGTGGTTTGGATGGGCTATCTTTCTTTAATGGGAAAGAGCTCTCTGTGATGAATGGCTTTAGTGTCATAACCTGTCTCATCATGTTTAATTTACCAGTATACTGAGACCTGGGGACTAATTGGATTAATTACAGTGGTGTGCAGTTTTACATTATACAATATTATTCACAGTGATGTGGAATGCAAGTTAGAGTTGTATTACAGCATCCAAATCTTGAAACACTGACAGGTTTAGAACAAAATCTCTAAAACTGTTGATATTCCTAACACATTTATTGCACCCTGTTCTTTCAGTCTAGGATATTCTTTCATGGATATTATTACACAAAAAGAAAGAACACAGACTGCATAGTGAGCTCCCTTCCATGTCTTTCCCTAATCTAAGAAGCAATGCAGGAGATGGAAGTGTTCACAAACCCCTTCCCCCGAGGATTTGTTTTCCTAGACAAGTATGGCCATGGGGTTATAGGTGACTTAGGGTTCTCTGAGAGTATTGTGCTGAAATTTTTCAGTTGAAGTTAACCATAACAGTAACAACCAGAACCACATTGAATGCCCTGCCTACTGACTCCCACTTCATAATGGTAATTATCTGACAAGGCAGGATGAATGACAGAAGAAGGAGAGAGAAAGGGAAAATTTCTGCTTTAGTCCTGTACAGCACTGCTTCAAAAACAAGTCCTCCACATTCCATGTTATGTCCCTAACAAAGTGATACTTTCACTGGATAAAGTGGTACAGAAAAAGATGAAGTGGGTTTGTACAAATATTTTTGAAAACACTTGTCAAATATCTAGTTGTATAAGAAAAAAATAATTAGTAACTCCAAGTTTGATAGTGTTGCTGTTCTGCAAGGTATAGGGTAGAGGTAGTATATATATCTATATATATCTATATATATCTATATATCTATATATCTATAGATATATAGATATATAGATATATAGATATATAGATATATAGATATATAGATATATAGATATACACATACACACAGACACAGATATTGATGTTGTGTTGTAAACTTAAAAAGGGTGAAGGTAACACTAAACAATGCCTGCTGGATTAGTCTCTCTAGCTCTCTATGCACTATTATTAATGTAACTCTCAGTAGCCGAGGCTTCGCTAAAAATCAGTGGAACACTGGATGTTAGGCAAACCTTTTTACTGGATTTAGGTTCATAAAATTATAGCAACGAAATTCAGACATCAGAAAGAATGTAGGCAGGTGTAAGTTGTAATTTGAAATGCTTATGCTGTTTTGTAGTTCTTTTGGAGATATATTTTATTATGGCATGTTTGGACAAAAAATGCTCTCAAGAGATGATGTGGTATCCTACTATTTTTTTTTCTACTTAGATACCATAATAAAGTCCCAAAGGCTAAAGGTAAAGCTGTAATAATTCATATTGTGAATAAATTCATCCTGTCTCTTTACTTTTCTATAATGACTATTTTAAAGAAGTCACAAAGCTTGAATAGAAAAGACACCTTAGCTGTTTAGCATTTACATTGCTCCTACAAGTGCAATTTGATTTATGTAATACAGACATTAAATTAGTCAATTAAATTTCAAAGTAGTAGCATTAGCATTAGGAATATAGTGTTGTTATTAGCATTAGAATTATTGATGACTATATTGTAGTTAGTATCATTTAACTTTGAAAACATCCTTTTTGAGGATCTTTACTGTGCTTTTTTATCCTATCCTGTTCCTCTAGATTTTTTGTTAAAACTCATATTGAGCTAAGCATCCCTACAATGGGTGCATTTCAATATAATCACAATGATATTTATTTGCAATTCTTGTAAAATTTGGCTTTCTTGTGCACACTTTACTTTCTTGTAAAATTTTACAATTCCTGCCTGAGACTATTGTGTATTTTTCATAGATGTAAATGTCTTCATAATCGTGGAATGAAGTTATGTACAATATCTACTCATTGGGTTTTCTTATAGATTTTGATCATGGAAGTATATAAAATGTTGGTGAATCTAGCTGGTTTTTGGCTACCTATGGCTACCTGCAATAAATTCATTTGAGAATAAATACTTAATACTGCAAAAGTATTGCAATAACATGACATCATAAGGTTATAAGAAAGTCAGGGAAGTTAGATGTTAGATTATCTTTTGTTAGATGTTGAAGATATGTTTCTATTTTTGAAAAGTGGTCTCTCTTCTTCAGCTATATTCCAGCTTGGTGTAGAAATAAAGATCTGCAAAGTGCTATATAGAATTTTCTAAGCAGCTGGCATGTAACATAATCGTTTTCCTTTGACACTTCTAGGAAACTGTCACTAGTTTTGGTAACTAATGTTTACTGGTCATGAGAGTCCCATTTTCAAAATTACACCTTTTTGTCTTTACAAATACAAAGTTATTGTCTTCGTCCTCTGCTACCTTTAGGAGATTCCTGAATGTCATTTTTGTTTATTTTTAAATAGGCATAATCTGGAAAAAAACCCCTAAACAAACGAAACCAAAAAATAACTCAGTTTCTTGAGTCAAAAAAAAGCCCAAAACAAAACCAAAAAAACAACAAAGAGGAAACATGAGGGTCATCTACTAAAAATACAAATTTAAAGGGGTTTTTCTTTAAATAAATATTGAGGTGTTTTGAATTTCAATGACTAATGAGGGATTTTCATAAAATCTCTGGGAATAAAAAATGTATAAGGGCTTATTGGTTCGTTTAGTTCACCTCCTAATCCAGACATGAATCAAGTAAACCCAGAGATTTTAAATCCAGAATTTATATACAGACACACACACACACACACACAAATGAGAGTTTGTTTCTCAGTTTTTATACATGACATTGTTTCAGTGCAAAAAGTACTGAAATTGTCAATTTAAAAGTGTTCTCTGTTCTGCACAGTCAGAATGACTAAACCTAACTGAGGTCAAAGAAAGACACCCTCCCTGGTTTGGATACACCATTTGACTCAAAAACTCCCACCTAGTGTCAATCAATCCTATTATTCACTTATTTTTGTAACACTGATCTTTATGGCACTTAATGCTTTTTAGTTCCACCTACAACAAACTTATTTTCTGACTTTTAACATAGCAAAAGCAAAAAAAAAATCTAAAAGAATATTAAACATGCAAAAATATTTAGCCACTATTTCTATAAGGTTTATCTAAGTATAAATGAAACAATCATGACAAGCTCAAACATGGCAGACAGGAAAAAAACATTCTTCCTCTTTTAGGACAAAATATTCTGCAAATACTTCTTACCAGCACTAAATATTATTTATCAAGAGAAATAAACTGGGCAAGACAATTCAGAAGATTCAACTTTGCTCTTCAATCCCGAAGTTTTAAATTTTAATTGAAAGAAGAAAGTAAAAGAACCCCACCTATCTACAACAAAACTCCCAAAATATCCCAACCAACTAGCCAACTAAAAAATCACAAAACATAAGAAAACAAAACAAAAACTCCACAAACTAAAACTGTGTGCGAAGGGTGGAAATTCATGGTACAAATATAAAAAATAAAACAAAAGATTTGTCAAAAAAGCAAATTAAAAGTTTAATACTAGACTATATAATACTGGAACTACTGCGGATTAAAAAATTAGATTATGAGTTAGAAGACTGTGGATTGTGTGGAATGTTTCTGCACTCTTGAGGAAGTTTCTCATCCAAGTAACTTCAGAAGTACAAACCTTCCCTTTCACTAAATACCATACCCACAAGAGCTCTCATACTATAAAGCATTTAAAAGTGCAGTCACATTGTGAGATCCATTTGTGGGACTGATTTTCACTGGAATGATAAGAGGATTTTGGATTTCATATCTAGAACATATTGCCTTTTAGAGCGAAGGATCCTCAGAAGTACACAGGTTTTTACCTAACCTTTTGTTCCAGGTTTTTGTTGTCTTTTTTTACTTTATGTTTAACCATCCATACATATACACATATCTACACATCACTATATGCATAATTAAATGATGACTGCCCAAATAAGAAAAGCTCTGTCTCCTGTTATTATTCTGGCCATAAAAACTGGGAATATTGCCCATTGGAAATGTAGAAATAGCTCTGAACCTGTGTTCAGTTTAGGACTTCTCACACTTTATATATGGAGTCCCATAAGTGGTGGTTAAAGCATTCAGGTGAAAAAGATGTGGTAGCTGATTTGTTTGTACTCAGCTTAAAGAATAATGTAGATACATAGAATTTATTCCAAATATACCTGTGTAAGAGACCATATTATTCAACAGAAGATGTCAGCTTTTATTCGCAATTGATTTTCAGCAATATGCCATGTTGAAAAAGTAATAATTTGAAGAGTGTTTTTGTGGACAATTTTAATAGTGCAGGGCAGTGTTAATCATTTGAGTTAAGGTATGACACACAAAATCAAAGATATAAATTATTGACATTAACAAATTGGTCAAATTCCAGCAGACTTAATATTTACTGCATACAACATGAAATTTAATGAGAGTAGCTCTCAGTTTAAGAGAGAACTTGATGGAATTGTTACATTAATTGGGCCAGTGTATTCAGTGCAGTTATTATGGAATTACTCCAGAATTACATGTACCCAGACAAAAATAAAATAAGAAATCTTCATCTTTTGGGAAAGAAGGTAAGTACTAAAACATTAGTGTTATTGCCATTTCATGTATGAAAAGAAAATTAAAAAAAAAAATTTATAAAGCAAATTGCAATCTGGTATTTTGTTTTTGAAGTCCAAATAATCCCTGAATATAATTTTCCTCAATATGAAAATTTCACTTAATAGCTATTTTTTTCTCTATCAAATTACAGAATATGCTGAGTTGGAAGGGACTCATGAGGATCACTGAGTCCAGCTCCTGGATCTGCACAGAACCACCCCAAGAGTCACACCTGGACAGTGCCTAAGAGCATTGTCCAAATGCTTCTTGAACTCAGTCCAGCTTGGTGCTGTGACCACTTCCCCAGGGGGCCTATTCCAGTGCCTGAGCACTCTCTGAGTGAAGAACCTTTTCTAATGTCCAATCTAAGCTTCCCCTAACCCAGCTTCAGGCCATTCCCTTGGGCCCTGTCACCGGTCACCACAGAGAAGAGATGACTGTGTGCCTCTGCTGTTGCCCTCCTGAGGAAGTGGTAACTGCAGTGAGGTGTCCCCTCAGTCTCCTCCAGGCTGAACAGACCAAGTGACCTCAGCTGCTCCTCACAGGGCTTCCCTTCCCTTCAAAGCCTTCACCATCCTGATGGGCCCTCCTTTGCATGCTCTCTAATGGCTTCATGTCTTTTCTACATTATTGTACCCAGAAGTGCCCCTAGCACTGGAGGTGAGGCTGCCCCAGTGCAGAGCAGATCAGGACAATCCTCTCCCTTGCCCAGCTGTGATGCTGAGCCCAATGGCCCCCAGGACACTCCAGGATGGCCCTCCTGGCTGCCAGGGCACTGCTGGCTCATGTTCAACTTGTCATTGACCAGGACCCCCAGGTCCCTTTCCAGTTTGCTCGTACATCCAGGGTTGTCCCATCCCAGGGGCAGAATCCAGCACTTTCCCTCTGTGAACTTCATAGGGCTCGTGATTGCCCAGTCCCCTATTTCCAAGGCCTCTCTGCAGGGCCTCCATGTCTGAGGGACTCATCACCCCTCCCAGTTTTGTATTGTCTGTGAACTTGCCCAGTATCCCTTCCAGTCCTGGGTCCAGGTTGTTTAAATGTACGCATATTCTCTGAAGTCACATTAAATTAAATGTTTTGAAAATAATAAATTATCAGGTACTGGATCACTGTGAAACTGCACTGCAGTACATACACTGTGTACTTAAAATGACAGATGACTAATGGAGGAGCCCAGTGCAGTGACTTTAAAGGGATTATTTTGGTTTTAGTTCGCTTACCCATACAACTGAATGAACAGAGAAAATGACTGAAATTATGTATATAATTCTGACTGGAATGAATGAATATGTAAAATATATCCTGGTTTTGTATCAGAAGCAAATAGTGAGGCTTTGAAATTAGAAATTTTGATTTCTATACATGCCTTTGTAGGTGTCCAGACTCTAATTCACTGACTAATAATCCAATAGCAGCTGCATCTCTAGCAACTGCAAGTAAGAAAAATATGCCAATTGGAAGAATATCACTTTATTAAAATACACTCCTAAACTCAGTTTCTCAATTGTTATGTATTTTCCTTTTTTGTTAGAGCGTATTTTCCAATCACTCTCTGGTGCCTCACACCTGCCAAGGTTTTCACAGACATGAAAATTTTTTTGGATGAGTTTGGAATTTATATGTCTGAAATATTTTTTTTCCTTGCAATCTAACTGTTCATTTGAAAAGATACATGATCACAAATTATTTCTTTAATTAAAAATTTTCTGTGATTTATTGACCCTAGATTGACGGATTGATTGATTTCAGAAATTGATTAAATGGCTTCTTTCAAAGGAAAAAAAAAAGGTTTTTAACTAAAACAGCAATTTGGAGTATTTCATTGAGTCTAGTAAATGAAAAATAAGCCAATGCAGAAGAATATAATTTTCAATAATACTTAATAAAAGTGTCAATGATCTGAAGTGTCTGAAATGTTTATGATTAAGATTTTTATGATGAATAAATTTTGACTATATGTTTTTGATTTAAACTTGTGTAGCCAAGTAGTCAAGTGTTCCCTCTTTTATTTGATTTCCTAATTTGCTACATCTCCAAAAAGGAAACAAAACTTTCATTTTGTTTTTTTTGTGGTGCAAAAGGGTAAATTTTTTCTCTTCTATTTAAGTCAATGCAAAAATAGAGCCTCTATATTTAAAGACCTATTTTGTGAAGGTACACATAGTAATCCTTATCCAGCAACCTACTAAGTTATTAGTGTTTTTTTGTTTTTTATTAAATCTTGTTCAAGTACAAAATTAATTAATCTGACTTCTTCATTAAATATACAAATTCATAGATAAATGGATTTAAATATGTGATCAAAATTAAAATGAAGTATTTAATTGAAGAAAAACCTCTCCTCTCCTCTTGGAAATGGAGAACATATTTGGAATTCATTTCATGTTCTGAAGCAGGAAGTTTTTGAAGGAACTGACAGCAAGAAAATAAAATTCCTTGAACATTTTCCTGCATCAAATGATGGTGGTTTTCTGTTATTTTTCTCCCTTTCTTTACTGTCCATTGCCATTCCTCTTTCCTATTAATAATAGGACTAGACATATTAACATCTCCATTTTTATTTATTCAGTTGAGGTAACAACATAATTCGTCCTTCAACATCCCTGTCTTGTTACAGAACAAAATAATTCTTTTTGAAACTACAATAAAATAAGATATGTCACTCAGTGCTTGTTAAACCTAAGTAAAAAGTATTTTAAGAAGCCAGAATAAATTCTAGTATCAAACCCAGGATGGATACTCACATTGAAAATATTAATTCACGGCTTTATAATACCAAAAACATTTTAGGTGTGACTGTCTCATAGCTCTTTTTTGGACAGTGAAAATATACATGGAAGTATGTATTTTGGAAAAGAAGGGCAGTTTTGAAAATGAAGACTTCAAATAAAGAGATGTGAACTCTGTAGACAATATGCTTTCAAGTCTGAATTATATCTCTATAAATGGAAATACTTCAGAGTCTGTGGTCCATGGACAGCTGTAGCAGCAAGAAACCTCAAAAAAATTCTGATCAATCCAGCCAACAGGAAAAAAAAATCAACAACCCATCATTTAAAAGGCTTTTTGAAAGACTCATATTCTTACATTTTAGTGGAATGTTACTGTCATTTTAATTAATTTATTTTAAGAATGTTCATACTTTGTATGTGTGTGCTACACTATGTAGACTTGCTGCAAAATAACAATATGATTAAAAAAAATCTTCAACAGATAAAAAATTATTTTTATTCATAAGGGAGTGGTCCTGAGATATTTCCCTTGGCCTTCGTAGACCTTGACCTTTTCATTAGAACTGCAAAGAAATATGGATCATGCCCGGGGTACTGTCTTCCTCACTGTGCTGAAAAATCTGTCCATTGTCTTTGCTACTGCTCATGGCTTTCCTAATTTGCAGCTGCCTAAATGCTGGTCAGATTTATCCATAGTTTGTCACAGTGATTGGAAACAACAGATTGAAAAATGACTCATTTCTTTTTACTGATGGTGCTCATAACAAAACCATCAACATAAAATGTCAAAATTCTCACAGGATGTACTATAACCTTAACATGCCTGTTGTGACCAGTCTTTCCCACATATGAAATGGAAGTAATATTTACAAATCTATTTATTAAAAAAAAAAATCAAATTGTTTTAAGTCAGGCTTGCATCTTCCAGGGCTATGCTCTTAATTTGGAATATGATTTTTACAATATTGAAAGAATTAGATAAACAGTTCTGATGCTAGAAAAAGCCATAGGCAACAGCAAGAGGAAACTGAAGTGCTTTTCATAAAAGGAGAAACTGGGCAACAAAATCTAATATTTATGATTTAATAGCCAGGAAGAACTGGATGGGAGCAGAGAGAATACAAACTTTTTTTTTAATTTGTAACCTGAATTTTAAGGGAAACGATCAGACAGGATATATTAAAGATTTTTTTGTACTTGTATTATCCCTGCCCTACTCACCTGGGCAATATATTTGGAAAAAAGTGGCTTTGTTTTAATTTTTTTTTTATTGAAAGTTAAGAAGTTTGAAGTACCTAAGCAAAATTACCTGAGATTTCTTACACTAGTCTTGTAAAAAAACAATTTTATCTTCTTACCTGTAAGCACCATCTATCTCAAAAGGTTTCAAACCCAGTAAACAACAGTAAGCTTCACAGTTCCAAAACCTGTTTCATCTTTGAATACTGGTATAAATTTTGAATTTCTGGATATTTCCCTCTCTGTTCCTTTCCTTTTTTATCCTGATGCACTTGATTAATGACTCAACCCCGTGTGACACCTCTGTAGTGGGCTTTCAAATTCGTTTTAGTCAAAAATCATAATTCAAGGTTCTCTGTAGTAAGATATGGTTTCACTCTTGTAATAAATGCTTTTTTGAAAACATAAAGTTTCTGCAAGTTATTTCTTTATAATAACCTCTGGCTATTTTGCTTAAAAATTATTTCTTTTCATCTCATTTAACCTCCTTGTTTAGTATCAGTCAACAGCGACTTATGTTGCTTTTGGATCAAATTACATTTCTAGCTTCTACCTGATGTCCTCCAAAGGAGGCTTTCAATTCATTATCCAAATAATTACATATTGGGTAAAAAATTTATCTCTGGGTCTTCTGTATTTACTCGATTTTCAGAAGAAGTCTGAGGACCTACTGAACTGAAGCCTTTCCATATAGGAAAGCTTCATCAATTTTCATCATAGTTTCCCTGCTGAAATATGGGAAATATATTTCCTAAATTAGGACGATATTCAATAAACACCTTTCCAGGACTCATTACATTTTTAAGGGATCTTTCAGTGACAATTTCTTGTATATGCATAGGCTGATGTGAATAATTAACAGTGAAGATGGATTTAGGGAGCTGAGTGTGAAGAGATTTTATGATGGGTTTCAATGTGTGGGTTTTACCTCTGAATGAATTCTTACTCTCAGTACACTGTGATGATAACAATTAGAAGTAGATATTTTAGCATGAATCTTCTTCTTTGTTCCTAGTTAATTTTATAGATATATTTTACATGGAAAAAGACAAATGGTCATAGGTAAGAGAATTGTATGTGAAATACCACAGGCACATGTGCAACATCCAGAGAACTACTATGTGCATTAATCAATTATTTGACTATCAATTAGCAAACAGTTAGTTTTCTATTTTATAATTTGATAGAGCTTCAGCAAACTGCTTGGTCTGTTTTCATTACTCAGCCTTTCTGAAACTGTTATATTAATTAAACTATCTTTGAGAATATCTGGGAAAAGGCTGTGATAAGGCAAAATTAAATTACTCTTTTTTTTCTGGAGACAGCTGCTATGAGTACCTTGCAGTCTGACAGCAAAGAAATTATAATTTAAGTGTGCTTAAAATAGCCAAAGGTTTCCATCGGGTCTTAGTTACAGCTCATACTGTTATTATTTAACATAGGAATGCCTCCAACTGGAGTCAGGAATTAATTTTGTTATACTGTAAGTACAGATACTACTTTTGAGGGATTTCAGTTACTCCTCTGAAGTAGTCTAGAGGTAAAATGAAAGACATGTGATTGTTTTAAAACTGGAGTGGTACTGAAGATAAATTTATCCTTTTCCACTCACTTTTTGTCTTTGACATTTTGCACTATTATGGGAAATGCTCTTCATATAAAAAGCAAAGAACACCTTTGGAAATAATGAAATCTGTCAAATGGAGGAAAGAGAGTCTCTTAAGCTTGCCAAAAAAGGAATGCCTTGTCCTTGTTTCTTTCTTACCATTTTCATGAAAAATAGGTGAAAACTGTGAATAAATTTTGATTTCAATTCAGGTAAAACCAAGCAAAAGCTGCACTCGAAAAGCAGTTGCTGTTGAGTTTGCACTTCCATTCTTGAGCCTCTTATAGGCACACTAATATTTTATCAGAGCACTTAATAGCAAGGCTTTTTTCCACGTGGGAAGGCAAGCAAACAGCTGCTTCTGCAACTGATGTTTTTGTTTCTTCCAGGCTGGAGAGGCTTTTATCCATCATGGCTGACTCAGTCACCTTTTCAGTTGAGTGCATCTTTTCCATAACCCTCAGATTTTCTGACAGCTCACATACTTCATTTAAGTGTTCTCCAAGTGCAGTTTCCTCCCTCCCCGCAAACAAATATTATTTTTGTTTTGTGTTGAATGGTATCTGAATTATGTCTGTGCATTAATTTTGTTTGATTTCTTCTCTACATCTTTGTGAAAAATCATAGAATGTCAACACCAGTTGAAAGGAACCTCCAAAAATCATCTGATCCAACCTTAAAAAGCTCAAAATCAACATAAAACACCTCAGTTTAAGGTCTGACTATTATTATCATATTACAATAAGTCATCTATAATGGCTGGATAGTAACTATGCAGAAGTTTTTATGGATTAAGATCACAGATCTCAACATCTCTGATCTCACTGAGTACTGTCCTGTTTAAAGACCAGTGTAAATATTTTGTCTTTTAAAATAAATTGCAATCTTAAAATGACATAAATATGTGAAATGAAATTGAAATCAGTGAGAACAACAATAGAAATATATGAGAGATTCTGTTGAATTTTTAATTGTTTTTAAACATGCTTGAATATTTCATACAAAATAATGATATCTGTAGAGACAATATTTTGGTTTTGATATAAGGAATTTAAAAAATCTCAGGAGTCCACTTTAAAGTGTCTGATGTTTTTTCATACATGATGCCTGTGGGAATTACTTTTTTCCTCCTGGGACAGGACTGGGAAATAGACAGACATTCTTATATAGTGAAAGAGTCTTCAGGATTCAATAATTTAGCAAATATTTTGGAGTAACATTTTTTTAAAAAAGCATAATTCATAACTTTTTCTCCTTCTTAAAGTTATCTTTGCCATACAAATGGGAAATATAACAAACAAACAAGCAAAATAGAGATCTAAATCAAATTAGTTTGGCCAGAGCATTTCACACAGGGATGAATAAGCATAAACACAACTAGAAATTTTTCAGTGTAAAATATATGCAAGGTAGGTTCTACAGCATTCTCATAGGTTAGATCTTTGAGTTACTGCATAGCCACTCTGCTGATTCTGTCTGTCTTAAATTGTAATGCTGGAAAGCTAAAAATATAATACAAGTTACAACTCCAGGGAATATACCTAACATGTTATAGTAAATTTAGCGCTGAAAAACAAGATACTCTATTCTTTGCCTTAGGCTTAGTCTACATCATGGAGATAGTGTACAAAGAAAATTTTGGTTATTGCAAAATATAATATTTTCAGTTTAATTTTTTCTCCCCTGATCCTTAAAGCAAAGAGCTAGTAGGCACAATAAGCTGTTCACAGCTGAATGACTTTGAATTCAATCAAAAGAGGTCTTTGAGCATTTTAGTAAAAATATTGCTAACGCCTACTGAGCAAAATGACTGATCGACTAACTTTTATACCAAAGTTGTTATCCTAAGCTTACATTCAAGAGATAGAGCTCTAATTGTGAGAGTCATGTCACAGTTTCACTTTGTACTGTCAGTTAACACTTTCTTTCTTTACCATGATAACAGTAAATTCCAGTTCCCCAGCTTTTATTAAAGAGCTTTAAGGCAGTTTTCTTCAACAGGTCCTCAATCTCATGACATGGCCCTTCAGGAGCTGAAAGCAATGAAAATGTTGTCAAGATGGAAAACCTGCAGATTAACTAACAAAGCACCACCAACAGTTCTGAGACTTCATATATTACAAATATATACTAAGAAAAAAACTAAGATCAAACTTAGTGCAGAGGTTGTATTTAGAAATTTTCTTGAGTCACTGCATTGCTAAGGTTAATAAAAAGAGATAATATAGAAATACTCTGGGCTCTGGGTTTGTACAGGTATAGCTATGAAAAAGCAATTTACCCAAAGCCTTGTATTTCCTCAATGTTTTAACGACTTTGAATAGAAAGTACGTCTGATGGTTAAGCAACAATATTTAGTAAATGCTGACAATTGTTGAAACTATTGGAAAATTCTACTCCGAAAAAAAATTAAACTTGTGTTTTGTTTTGTTTTTTTAATCACTTTTATAATAAAGGAAAGAATTACTTTCCTTTATTGATAAACTCTTTTTGATAGCAGCAGGTAGTCCAAACCTCTGGACTTCATTAATAAGAAGAGCTCTTGGCGCTGCTGACTTTATTAAAAAGAAGAGTAGGAATAGAGCAATATCTGTATTAAGAATTTCCCTTTTCACCTGTTTGCTTTAATTCTTTAAATCTTTAATTCATTATTTTGAATCTTCAAAGGAATTGGATTAAAGCATACTCAAAAATTAGGACCTTGTCTCCTGGAGCTTTTTCCAAAAGTCAGTTTTAATATTGGCAGAATACATATTAACTATACAGATGGAAAATTGACAAAAAGGGATGTGAAATGACTTACCATGAGCTTCCAGGGCTCGCATCAAGCTACCCAGTAACAAAGTTAGATAGATAGAGAAACACAATGGTGTGGGAAGAGATTCATATTCTTTCCCGGTCAGTGTTGCCTGTGCACTCTTCTGTATTCTCTCGTTTATGCTATTATTCCTAAACTCTTGAATCAGAATGACATGATCTATTTATCGGGACAAATTTTAATTTGCTAGGTTTCAATGTTCGTTATTTTTTTTTTCTTACTCCTTGGAACAGCATTGTGATATCTTTGTCACAATGAGAATGAAAATTCTTCCTTACAGTTTATTTGGGTTTACTAAATATAATATCCTCATACCACAGTAACATTTTACAATGAACACCAGCTATTCCATTTTCAAATGATGCATCCATCTATAATGACTTAAACCTCAAGAAACAGTCTTCATCACCTCTGCTGCTTTCATTACTTTGGCTCCCCATGTACATCCCTTTTCTATACAGTAAGATGTCTAGAATAATTTGTTTCCTACCTATTATTTAATAAATGAGATACTTCAAAAATAAAATAACAATGAACCTGTATTTATTGTTCCTTTACCAGTGTGTTAACTGTTATCAGTGAGGGACATTATTCTTTTCCACAAGAACAGGTCTGAAGAGACAAGTAGGAAAATATGGCACTATGAAAGAACTTGCTCTGTAAATTAAAGTTGATACAGTTTTACCAAGACTTTTGTTCAGTGATCCTGACAAATAGGAATAGTCCGTATTCTAGTGTCTCTCCCAAGTGTAGGCTTCTTTGTTCACAATAAAAATCACAACTGTATCTTGCCTTTTCTATGGAGTAGAGTGCAGCTCAGTGCAGGGATGAAGAGCCTCTGTATTTCCCTATTCCAGGAAGCTGCACAATGCAGGGGACCAGAAGTATTACACTTGTGAAGATTCACAGGAGAAAGCACATAGGGAGAAGGCAGTTTTGTCTCCTCCCTACCATATGCCAGTTACTTCAAGTATGTATGAGAATCTTTTCCACAGAAGGTGGCAAGAGTCTCTACCTGCCCTGAAGTGAATTGTGATCAGAGAGAAAACTAAAAGAATGCCAGAGTTCAATCTTTAGTTTTTCATGGAGCAGTGGAATGGTTTTATGTTTTCAAAGACAGAGGTTAATCCAGTTTTCCTGGTCTTAGTTACCTGATTTCACTACACACACCCACACATGTACGTATATATAAAAGGTTTATTCTTTGATGTTCTTCTTGTCCAGGAGAACTGATTTATACAAAATTAAACAGACCAATATATTTCTCCATACTAAAAATAGCAAAACCTATAAGCCAGAGAGAGAACTGGAAGAAAAGCACTTATCAAGTCTGTAACCCCCTCTTTTTTTAGTAGTATTAACACTATAAGTAGTATAGCAAAGATAAATAGAACTGTGAAAAAATTAAAAGAAAATCAATTTTCTTCAGGCAGAATAAAAACCTCTTAAAATATTCTCATCAAGCAAACTATTATAGATAAGATATGAACAACCTTATCAACTCACTGAGTTGAAACATATTAATAAATGATATATAGACTTCTAAACCCAAAGTTGATTAAGGCCATTTAATCTATTAAATAATTTTCTCCTATTAATAGGATTCTTTTTTTTTTTTTAATAAGCAGTTAAATTATGCGCTTTTGTCATTATTGGTAATTATAATACTGAGAAGTTATTCATATAATAATATTGAGATAAAATAGTTCATTAGTTCACATAAAGTTAGCATCCAATAATATGTCCCATTGAGCAATTCACAGCAATTTTCACCCTTATAAATTCTCTTTCTAGGGAAAACTGTTTGAGAGATTTATTCTTTTAAATATTTCAGGACAATTCATCTTTTGCGTTTTAAGCTCAGTATTTAGAATAAAAACCAAAGTTTAAAAAGACACAAAAATTAGTTTTACATTTAATTACTCTAGTTTTTAGTTAATTTCTTTACAAATATTTTTAAAAGCTGTTTGCCTTATTGTGTTTTCTTAGTTCCCTAAGAGGTCATTAAATTCATAATAGGAAAACATTAACACATTGCACTTTTTTCCTATTAAACTGACTTCTAGAATCAGCAACAATGATAATTCTACTTTGCTCTGCTTCTCATTTTCAATTGTCTTGTTCCACAACTATTTTGTTCACATCTAGAGGGGACTATTTGTGAATTTTGCTTTTCAATACAACACACTAGTAGACTTTGTCTATTGTCTAGAGACTAAACTAATTCATAATTTTCCCTCTGTCTCTTCATCCAAGTAATAACTAAGTAGCATATATGATTTTAAATACTGGGCAATTCTGACTGAAAACCCAAAGCAATAACTATTTTTCAGATTTAGTTTTGAACAGAGAATGACTTTTGGATCTTACCCAATTTGTAATGAAAACTAGACAGTAATATTTCAATCTTTAGACAATTCGAACAGCTTAATTTTTGAGACCATAGTGTTCCAATCTTCCTAATCAAAGTTTACCAAGGGCTTTTCTTCTGCCTGTTTTTAGCATTTTCACTCCTGAATGTTCAGTTTGAAATTTTGCTTTCTTCTACTGTTGTTGGTGGTGAAGACAAATTATTTAATAAAAAATATGGAAAAGGGAAAATATTTTTCCTAAGAATTACAGTTTTATGCATCTTCAAAGCCTCAAGTCATTGCTATAAAGTACTTTGAGTTTTTTGGTACCCTTGTGAAAACAACAGAACTATTAGCAGATCATTAATTATATCTTAAAAGAGAACTGTGAAGGAATAAATGTTTCTCATGTTGCTGACAAATAACAACTGACACAAAGAGGCCTTGTGGGGTGATCTATTTCTGTGAGGAGTCTTTCATAACACAGTTGCTAACATATTTTTTGTTTTACCTCACTTCCATGACGTCTCATTTCCTCTTTATATTTTTAGATAAAGAGGGTTTTTTTAAGTGTCATCCAATCAAAATGCAATAATGGACAGTATAAATCAGAGAGGAGATATAATAGTTTTATAGCCTATCAGACTGACTGGTCAAGGATTTGCTTTATTTACTGCTACTCATGAATAACACAGGTAGAAAAGAATTTCAGATCTAAAAAAATACCCATGTTATTTCTCAGGGATGGGAGCAGGGGAGGAGGAATTTTTCAAGCAGCTGCAAGTTTTGTGAGACCAACTTTTTCCACTCTTTTTTCCATGAAAGTTATCAAAAGCTGACAGTATCTGCTTTGAAGAGTATGCTCATTCTATTGCTGCATTTTCAAGGCATGAAGCTCTGAGTGGTTTCTGAGACAACTGTCAATATTCCATCAGGAAAGATCTTCTCAGAAAGTATAGTAGCTATCAAATCACAAAGACAGTATGTGATGTATGATGAGTAAATATACCCTTAGAAGAATTTAGGTCTAAAACTGCTCCTATAATTCTCTGGGACTCTTCTCTGTTGGTTTCTTTACCTGATGTATAGGAGTGGAATAAATGGTCCAAATGCATGACTGACATGCGGTTTGGAGACATTAACGGTAAAAAGAGTAAAACAGTTCAGTATGATAAAGCTTTTATTTCTATAAATGCTAAGAAAAATAATATTTTTGTTTTCAAAAATCATCAACTCTAGCTCCTGTATTAAACTTCTTGGGATGCAGTCATGCTCATGGCAGAATCTCCATTTTATATAATTTTAATTTTTTTTCCCCTAAAGGTTAGATGCTTGGGACCTTTTCTGGAAAACAGTGTTTAAAGAGGCAGTTCAAGGTATTACCTGAACAAATGTGAAGAGGACATACATGATTAATAAGGTTTATTGTAAATGCCCACTGTAAAAAAATAAATTAAGAAGCACATATCACAATCGAATGCTTGTTGATAGGCCAACTTCCTATCAATTAAGCTTTTAAGCTTGACCAGGCATTTTAAAATCATACATCTTGGCTAAGAATTTCTCTATCTAAGACATTATATTTTTTTGTTGCCTTGCACTGAGAATGGTCTGTAAAACATAGCATATTAGTTGATGTCTCTGGTTTCTTACTAACTTCATCATCTATTAGTTGGAGAAGTCAAGCCCCATTCTACTCCCAAGCTTGTTCATTATTCCACGTTTCTTCAGTCCATACCTTGGTATATAGTCTGCTCCTTGACACCACATGCCAAAGAGGACTAGTAGCCCTAACAAGTAATTAGTTGGCAAAGAGGTTGGGGGTGCCATAGCATTGTCTGCTCAAGTGACAAGATGACAAATGACATTCATGATGTGAATCTAAGAGATATTCATACACTGCCACATCACCAGAAGTGTGTGAGAGAGTTCAGAAGTCTAGAAGGGAATGTGCAGTACAATAGCTCCATCTGTTTTATGATTGCTTTCTTTATTTAAGTAAAAAAAAAGACTTGTGAAAATTCTGTTGTATTTTTTTACTTGTTTCTTTGAGTGCTTTTCCATAACTGTGAAAGATAAACCTCTTTCCTGGAAACTTTCACAGTGAAGAGGTGAGACCTATTCACAGTTCCGACATGCTGTAAGTAATTCTCATATCATTACAGTCTATGCCATGTAACAGACATTGTGCAGCATAGAGTGAAGGATTTTATCTGCCCTGTGACATTTCCATCTCATGCAATTTGTTTTTAGGTCTGTTTATAGTGCAGACATATACCCTTGGCTGTTATGAATCGTGATTGCTTACACAAAAAGAAAAGAAAATGAAAACTGACTAAATCATGTTATTGTGACCAATAACATCATCATTAATAATACTAGATAATTCTAAAGTATACTCTAAAACTTCTAGGAAGAATACAAATGATGTAAAAATTATTAGAAATTATAATTTAAAAAAAAAAGAAACAAAGACTTTTAGATCTATTTCTTATTCTATTACAGACCCAGAAGATTTTGGACAAATCTTTTTAAGATTGGCTATGGTCTGAAAGTGAGACTAAGAAAAAGAAATAACTCAATTGTTATATTGAACTCTGTCATCTCTAACATCTGATGAAAACACAGGCTTTTAGGGTTAGGAAAGGAAATGAATATTTGTCTTGTCACTCCTTAATGGACCTCTGTTCCTGTGCATGTGGGTCTGGATGAAATAGATTTGAATGTCCCTGTGTACCATTATAGAGATCTGGCTTTGTTTTTCAATGTAAAATACATTTAACTGACTCCTACTAGTATTAAAAACCAGTAATTTTAAAGCTATAACATATATAAGTAGGTTATGAATTTGCTAATCCAAGTATACTATAGCTACTTAGAATTTGCTATACATAATACAAAACCTTAAGAATTGTATTTACTTAACAAATCCAAAATGTGAACTTGAACATACAGCACACTTAATTACTTTATTTTCCTGAATGTAAAAGGCAGACAAGGCCATTGTGATTACTTTTCTGATATGTGGAATGTAATCATCAATTCTTGCCCCGTAACTAGTTCATAAATAAAAGTATAACTGTGAAAAAAAAGACATTTATCTTCATTGAAGCTTGCTGGTTCCACCCTAAGTGGAGACTACTTTGAGAATTAGGTAAAATGGTATCGTCATGACCACAGCTAGCTCTAACATATGTTGTGACTGCATAGAGATAGACAAGATATATGTCAAATATGAACAAGAAGACATCATGTATAGTGAAACTCTGTGTATTCTTCAATCTGTTATTCTTGGTTAATCTTCAATCCATCCCTGCAAGTGACTCCACCACCTCTCAGCAAGAGGGAAGGATGGCGGCTGTCATTAGATTTATGACTTTAGATAATTTTTCCAGATGGTGCACAGTAAGCTGAACAAAAATTCTTGCAGTACAGCTGAATAGCTGAATGGGAGAACCACACAGACATGCTGAGATCACTCCAAAGGAGCAAGTTTCAGAACTAGTAGAGCCAGAGTGATAATCATGATAAATTAACTGCATGTGAGTTTGGCTACTGCTTCAAGGGCCAATTATGTCGTGGTATAATAGTTTGGGACAAAGAACAATCCACAGAAAGTCAAGTTTCAAGTCTTAATTGAAACTTTTGAATTTTAGAACATGGCAATTAAATTTCTATGACTCTTTAGTTCTGTGTTCTTAAGGTATGCTCTCTGTTTTTTATTGGCTTGTTTATTTTCTTCTCTAGCACTGAAAATAGTAATTGAGTACTGTAGATATTCCCCAGTGCTAAAATCAACTCTGGTATTTGCTATTCCTTTCTCATGGACAACTAGAATTTGCAATTTCTTCATTGTCTGATGTAAAACAAGTAGATTTACATAAATTACATGCCAGTTCTGTTTGGAAAACATAACATTTTATTTTGTTTGTTTATATAAAGCCTGAGAAAACTTAGTCATTTCAGTTTGAGGTATATAGGTGCATCTTTTAGACTAGCATGAAGAAAAAAAATCCTTTCAAGTAAGATTTCCTGCATTCTTTACCTGTTGTCATTTTAGAGACAATGCGCTGCATTGCTCAGCAGCACCATTGCATGCAGAAAAAGCTGGCAGTAAAAACAAAATACATAAGGTAAAAATGAGACAAAACAGATCTACATCCCAGAGCAGATTGAAGAAGGAGGTAGTAGGCAGGTGGAATACTTCAGAGAGATTACAATCCAGAAAGTAAGAAATGGCTTTAGTGTGATACACTGTCAAAATTCTGTAAAGAAAGATTTTTCAAAGTAAATACAGATTTTAAATATTCTTAGTGTTCTGATCAGTCTAGTTGCTGAGGAACTGTGTTGACAGTGTGGCAGGAAACTAATCAAGTTTATTTTGAAAGCTATTTAAATTTTGAAGAGTAAGCAAATTGTGGTGAGATCTACACTGTGAAGAACACTCTGACTAAATCTATTTGAAGGTATTTCCCAAGCCTTTATTTTAAGTAAGTATTGACTGATGCTTAATTTTGTGCAGTCCAGTTCACCTGGAAAGAAGATTTCTTTTCTTCCCAGTCTTAATTCTTTAGATTTTTAAAGCTTTGTTTTTTCAGGTCGAAACCAAATCTAAAAGAAACAATCAAAGAAGAGACTGTGAAGTCAATGAACAAGGTTCCACTTTAAAACAAGAAAAGAAAAAAGTAATTTTTTACTCATCCCAGCTTTTGAATGCCTCTATTGTTCAAGTGCTACTGCAGTTATCACCAGATGCTGAAAAATGAGAGTTAAAGGGTAAAAAGCCAGTCACAATATACAAAAAACCCCAAAACCAACAAATGAATAATCAATCAATCAAACAAAAAAAAGCAAAAATAAAACCCAAACCAAACCAAACTGAAAAAAAAAACCTCTCCAGTGATAATTCTGAAATCAAAATCACATACTGGCAAATGATAATTTGATCTCTGGAAATCTATAATAATGCCATTGAGGCATATTTTCTACTGGAATGAACCTGATCCCTTGACACCATTCCTTCAGATATTTATATATATTGATAAGATCCCCCTGAGGCTTCCTTTCTCCAGGTTGAACAGTCACAGCTCCCTCAGTTTTTTCCTGATAGAAGAGAATTTCCAGTCCCTTAATCATCTTCATGCCTGTTTGCTGGAGTCTCTGTACTAAGCCCATATCTGTTTTACACTTGAGAACCAATAACTGGACCCAGAGGTCCAGATATGGCCTCACCTGTGCTGAGCAGAAGGAAACGTTCATCTTCAACCTGCACTCCCAGACTATGCAGCCTGGGATACCATCTTTCTTTTCCACACAGGTAAATTGCTGATTGTTTGATTGGGTGCCCACCAGGGGCCCCAGATCCTTTGCCACAAATCTGCTTCCCAGAATATCAGGCCTCAGAATATACTGGTGCATTGGGTGGCTCCTCTCCAGGTGTAGGAGTTTGCACTTCCTTTAGCTCAATTACAGGACTTTTCTGCCATCCAAATGGCATGAAATCAACTACAAACATCAAGACAAGTTATGAAATCAGAAGAGGGACTTGCACATTCTAAAGCTTGTTATTTGTTTCCAACTATTGTACAAATAGAGTAATAATATCTAAGCCCATGTGTTTTCATAGAGCCTTGGAAATTAGTTCAATGCTAAATCCACTTTGAGGTCTCCCTGTTAAAACTTTTTAATGGTTGTTTCAAATTTCATTTATTTTTTCTCCCTCAACCAAGGCTACAGCTTTTTTTCATGTGTTCCAGCTACTTTTTCTTTGCAATCTTCCTCTCTATGTGACCCTTTAAAGAACAGCTTTTGACTCGGACAAGCTGTGCTTGAATGTATGGCTGTTTAAATAATACATGTCTCCCAGTTTAGTTCAAAGGTACAGGCCTTATCTCACTTGGAATTTTCTGCTGAATTTTGATCCTAAACTTAAATGTGTAATTCCAGCACTTTATTGCTAGCATTTCAGCACTTCCTGTCAGAATAAATGTATCTAATGGAACAAACCATGTAGAAAATAACTTCTAGCATTTTTTTTCATTATTGAAACAAATATAAATCATTCCAGTGCTCAGCCCCAAGCAGAGATGATATCTGCCTTTAAAAATAGCTACTTCAAAGAAGTTCAGAACAAATTTGCATAAGCCAGTTGTCAGATTGTTTATGTTTAGCTCAAGGAAAATAAAATTAGTTGTAAAATGTCAAGTAGGGAATTTGTTCATATGATGTCCATGGGGATGAGCAACTTCATAACTTGGATTTTAAAGAGAATGGTTCAAAGGACAAATTTCAAAATAATGTTTCCACTCCCTTTAGGGTTAAGTACATAGGCACATCTCAATGGAGTACAAATTTCTTTTGTTTGTTTAAATTTTGCTAATAAGACTTCTCCAGAAGGGGTGCCTGTAATTGGACAGTGGGCTCCTGTGGTGGTGAATGAAACACATAGCAGAGGAAAAGGCTGTGTTTCAAGGTGTTGAATTAGAAGCACATATCAGATATGTACCAAGTGAGATTAATTGCAAGTAACAATAAATCTTTCCTCACCTATTTTTCAAGCATCAGACTCTAGTTTTCTATACTGTACAATTTCCTTTTTTGATTGAAACTTTTTACTGTCCCATAACAATGCAGACATCCTAGGAGGTGAGAGAGCTCCCTATACTGATAAGTCCATGGCATTCCATTCCAGTTGCCCTTAACATAAAAAAGCAGACCTCATTATATTGAATTTATTAGTATAAATCTGAGGACAGAGGGTCAAAAACACGTATCAGTCCTATGTACTGCAAGTTTGCCTTGACCTTTTAATCTCATCTACTGTCAAGACATAAGTCACCTAATGGATTATAGTCTAAATCTATTCTTCAGATGATTCAAAATTTAGATGCAGTGATAAATCAGCTGAAAATCAGTGCAGCATGACATGCAGATGGATGAATTAGAAAGTAATTTATACTTTTGAACAGTCAGTTGCTCTACACAGATTTCCAAAATATTTTAATGAACAATTTAAATTTATTGGCTTAGAAAATTTTGAATATTTTAAAATTTGTTTTATTTTTTAATATAATTTCCCCAAATCTATCCTTCTTCCTTTCCTGTAACTTCTTTCATTTGTTCTTCAGTCTGGCAGATTACATTTGAACAAGACAAGATTTGACATATTTTAAAAGTTAAATTCTTGGCAAACCCTTGCAGCTGAATAGGTTCTGTTCTGTATGAGGGGAAGGGAAGGGAAGGGAAGGGAAGGGAAGGGAAGGGAAGGGAAGGGAAGGGAAGGGAAGGGAAGGGAAGAAGAAATTTAATTTAGATTGGAAACATAAAAGTCCAGACACTTCTCTGCTAATGCCTATGAAATTCAGAGACGTCTAGGACAGGCGTTTGCCTAAAATATTCTATTAGGTAGGATGGACCATATGTTTGCCACTGTTCTGGTGTCGCTTAGGCTATAATTTGCTCTAAGACATCAAAAAAATGTCATATGCTTTCATGAATAAATTGAAATTTCCCTGGAAAACATTTAGGCTGCAGCTTACAACAGAGACTGTCGTCCATTTTATTGCTGAACAGAACATTGCTGCAAAAGCTCAGAGAAATATGCATGTGAATATGTATGCATTCTAGGTTTTCTTCAAACTCTCCAGTATTCAGGAAAATAGGTATATACTTTCTGTCTTTTACAAAATGGCATACCACTTTTTTTATAACATTTTTTTTATCTGGAATGGGCAAAAGGTGAAAGAAAGTCTTCTTTTTTAAGGACTGTATAACTGTTTTAACACTGGCAACAAGATGATATATTTCAACTAACTGTTGATCAATAGTGAGGAAAAGCATAACTGCCAATGAAATAACTTTAAAATTTATCAGATGATCTCCAGAAAAGAGATGTATAAAGATGTGTAGGGAAACTTGGATCTTTTTGTTTACCTAAACAAACTCTTCCTGTTTTTTGACTTTGTTTTTTTTTTAATCTGTTATGATTATAAGCATTCTTTTCATAAACTTTTTTCCTCAAGATGAAGTGGAGCTGTTTTGATTTCCTTAATAAAGGCAGTAAGTTCAAACTAGAAATTTGGTTCCTTAACAGCTACAGAATTAGTGTTTTACCTGTTAAACTCAGCCTTTGGAGGCTGAGTTCGAAAATTTGAATAACTTTTGTAAATTGTGCAGTCCATGATGTGTATCATAATGTCTCCTCAGGTAATTAAGCTCTTATCATGAGCAAGGTGGCAAAATTCAGCAGTATTAGACAGAATCATTGTATTATTTATCTGTTGTAGACACAGTCACTAAGTATCGTTTATGTTATAAAAATAATTTTTCTTTCAGTTCAATAATATATAAAAATTGAAGTTGCAAAATCATTCATATTTTTAGGATTTTTATTGCTGTGCCAAGAGATTATCCACTGAATCTCTTTTTCCAGTCCTGCTGCTGCTCATAATCTGTGGATTTCATGTAGATTTACGCAAGTAAAATACTAGAGACACAGTTCATAAACTACTAATGTAGCAAAGCAGAAAAGGAGGACTTTTGAAAGTCTCTGGTTTGTGCTTGCAGAAAAGATCAGGGCAACGTAACAGACACTGTGAGAGCTAGTAATTGTCTTTCTGGGAAAAAACATTGGAAGTGGCCCTGGATAAATGCAAAAGGCAAGTTATACATGACAGCTTCATAGTAAGACAAAATTACTGTAGGATGAAAAGTAAAACACAAAGGTAGAAGGTAAATGATAATGAAGGGATTCATATCAATATTATTTTAAATAAGATCAACCAATAATGATCAAAGAACAAACAACCAAACTCACCCATCAGTCAAAATTAGACTGTAGTTGTAACCCAGGGCAACATTAAATTTCTGTTTATGTCTGCCAACATCCAGCTGGATCTTCATTTTGCAGCTGTCAGTGATGTCCTACAGTGGTAAATGAATACTAGTATGTTAAATTGGAAGTGCAGAAAACTGCAATGTTTAAAACTAAATTAATAAATAATGATACCCTTAATAATTGTCTTTTGTGTAAAATCTGTAGCTTAGAGTTGCAATGATAAGCCTCCTTTTTTTTCCAATATTTGTAGATTGAAAGCATATCAACTAAATATTAGCACTGTTATTTTTTGTAAATGACACATTTTCCTTCCCTTAATTTGCATCTAATGCTAACTCCTTGATACATCTTCAAATTTGGCAGTTTTTCAGACATCTAAAGGTTATCACTGGCCTTCTTGAAATAAAGGGCATCTTTACACCTCACAAGTGTGTGTTACCCAAGACCATGAAAGTCTATCAT
Source organism: Agelaius phoeniceus (assembly GCF_051311805.1). Taxonomy (NCBI): domain Eukaryota; kingdom Metazoa; phylum Chordata; class Aves; order Passeriformes; family Icteridae; genus Agelaius; species Agelaius phoeniceus. Next base: position 9,159,960 of record NC_135267.1, on the reverse strand, counting down.
GTGATGTGTTAATGGCTGCTCTTGAAGGCAGACCCATTTATGCACCATGGTGAAGGGAGTCCTTAGCATGGAATATATTTTGTCAGCTGTCAAGCTCAAAATCATAGGGTTGCTTGCATATTGATATAAAAGGCCAAAGGTGAATCTTGAGTGTTGCTTTATTGGCTTTTATAAGACTTTACAAGGCAGGACTGCTGGGGTATGACTGATCACTGCTTTTGAGTCTCAGTTATTCATCATAGGATATTAACTTCTCCTAATTACTGAGTGGTTACAGTGTTTCCTTTAAGACATGATGTCAGTTATTGCTTCTTGGCTCAGTGACAGTACTGAGAGCTGATATATAAATTTAACTAAGAATTTCATTTAATCTGAAATGTTTTATCCAAGACCACATCTGGATCACTATGGTGTTTTTGAGCTCCTGAGTACAAGTGAGACAAGGACATACTGCAAAAGCCTACCCAAAGGCCAGATAAAGACTTTGAGTATCTGTCACACAGCTTAATGTTGAGAGAGCTGGGCTTGTTCAGCGTGAAGAAGAGAAGGACAAGGCACAAATAAGCAATCTCTATAAGTACCTCATCACGGAAAGTAAAGAGGATGGAGCCAGGATTTTTTAAGTGATGTTCAGCACATAAACAAGAGTCATTGGGTGTAAGAGCCATAACAAGAGATGCAGGATGACAGGAGGCTGTTCAAAAAGCAGTTTATTGCATCCAGGACGTTACAACAGTCCAGGGTGGTGAGTGACAGAGTCTGTGCCTATAGCTGTCAACTCCAGTTGTAGACAGCCTGAAGACCCTTTAGTTTTGGTTACAGTGCATTATATACCTTGCTGGGCATCTTAATACATAAGAACCAGTCCATACCTTTACTTTTACCTATAGCCTATCATAAGTACTATAATTACCATATTTATGTTACTATTCTCCAATCACTAAAAGTTAGTATGTTACAGTTTAAGCTATATGTCGCAGACATCTTTCATGAAAAATCCTTTCTTAGGATTTTTCCTTGTGAGAAGCTGCAGTTTTCAGCAACCAAAGTAAACAATGGTTATCTGCTGCTGTGGAATGCAACAGGTGATTGGTCTCCTGTGGGTGTTTGGATTTCTTGACCACTCATGGCAGAGCTGGCTCTTGCTCTGTCTGAGACACAGATCTTTGTTATTCATTCCTTTTCTATTCTTAGCTTAGCTAGCTGTTGAAGAAACCTTTCCTTTCTATTGCTTTTTAGTATAGTCTAATGTAACATATATCATAAAAGAATAAATCAAGCCTTCTGATCATGGAGTCAACATTCTTGTCTCTTCTTCACCCTGAAAACCCTTGTGACCACAGTCACAATTGGTGACCCTCGACTGAGGAGGACACTCATCACTTGGTGAGACCACCAGAGGAGCATTGCTGCACTGGGTGAGCCCCAAATGTGTGGCGTTGATGGTTGCTTCGCAAGTGACCACAGAAGTGGATTCTAGCCAGGAGCTGAAGAACTGAAGATCCGAATTTGGACAGAGTTCTCAGCAAGGCTGACCACAAAGAGAACCTTCTGAAAAGCCTCCAGGAAGATGTTCAGAAAGCTCAGCAGCACCGTGCAGATAGCCAGAGAGTCCTGGACACTGTCACAAGGTACTGTTGGTTTTTGCCCTCCTGAAGATGAGGCCATTCGCAGTTTGTGGCTGCTCATCTGGAGGACTTCTCCCCTAGAGGATGAGGTTCCATTCTCCCCTTCAGAGGAGAAACTTATTGCCCTCTGGCAAAAATGGGGTGAAGAGGATGGAATTCTCCTGTTGGAGACAGATTTCTATGAGTTCTTTCGATGGGCAAAGCTCTTTGGGTTTTTTACGGATGTGCTATATGCCCTCGATGTGTTTGTCTGGGAGTGTATGGGCTCCATTTTCCATTTCTTTTTATACCGGGGGTTCGGATGCCCCTCGATTTATCCAACCTTTTTGAAGCTCTTTCTAGTCTTGAAACGGAGAGCAGCTGTTTTTCCCTGGATTGCTAACTGCAAGGGCAAAGCCCCGTTCCCCCCGATTCCGGGGGAAGACCCTTTGGAAGGGGACGATCTGCTGCTTTCCAGCCCCCCTGAACTGCAGTGGGGGGGCGAAGTTTCGCCCGCAACCGAAGTTTTTTTTACTGCGTCTTCGGAGCATGCTCAGACGGAGCCGGTTTCTCCCCCATCCCGTTGCTCTCAGGGGGGATGGGAGTGGGCGGTGCCGCCCCGGCCAGCGCCGCGAGCACCGCCCCGGCCAGCGCCGCCAGCGCCGCCTCACCCCGCCCCGCGGGTGCGGGCGGTTCCCCGCGCGGCCCGTCCCGCGGCCGACCCTCCGGAGGAGCCTGTGTGCGCTCCGGCCGCGGTTCCGCCGGCTTCCCTGCCTGCATCTGAGATCTCAGAGACACCGCTTCCCGCGGCAGCGCCGATGTTGCTGGGCAACAGCGATCCACCGCTCCCCCCGGCCGTCCCGCCGCCTTCTGCGACTGTGGTTCCGCGGCCGATGTCAGAGCCCGGCGCAGAAGATGCTGCCGACCCCGTGCCGCCCCCGCCGCCCCCGCCGCCTCCCCAGGCGGCCCCGCTGCCCGCCCCGGCAGTTCTGCCGCCTGTGGGGACTTCGTCCCCGGTGTCTGCGTCAGAGGCTGCCCTGGAGCCGGCGGCAGCTGCAGCGGCGCCTCCTGCATCCAGCGTGACTTCCTCCCCGAGTTTTTCGGGTTGTCCCGGGGCTGCCCCTACGGGGGGAGCTGGGACAGGGGAAGAGGGCGTCAGCCTGTCCTTCCGTGGAGGAGGCATGGCCCGACAGCTGGCTGTGGGCGCAGCGCGGCTGCCTGTTTTCAAGATCAGCATTTTTGGCGGGTTGGGGGGTGTTTGGTCCGGGGTTTCCCCCTGGGGGATGCGAATCTCTCTGCCGCCCCTCGCGCGCCCCAGCGGCGAGGGGGAGGTGGGTCCCGAAAGTTCTGCCCCTGGTCCCCAGCCCAGAGGGGGTGGAGGTGGTGCCGTGAGGCAGATGGGAGGAACACCTGGTGCATTTGCATCGCAGAGGCAGAGGGCACAGCAGGAAGTGAGCATCGCTTGTCTGCTGTGGGGAAAGGACATCCCCAGACCCGAGACGAAGTTTCTCGGGACAGCTTCTGTCTTCCCATTGCCGGCATGCCTCGGTGATTTTGGGGAAAGGAAGCGTTTGGTCACCCCTTCTGCCATTGTACTGGCAGCAGGGTGCAGGTCTGTGCCAATGCAGAGCCTGCCTCGGGGGCTGGGCCTGGGCTGTCTGGCTTGGTTGCTTGGGCCAGGGCCACCTCCCGGCCTCCTGTTGGGTTTGGGGGCTTTGCTTCCCCCTTCTGGTCCTGGGCCACCTTTCTGTGGGCCAGGTCTGGGGTTCCTGATCCTTCCACATGGGCCAGGGCCCCCAAGGGACTCTCTCTGGCTCCTCTGCTGCTGCTGCTCTTTCTGACCAAAAAAAAAAAAAAAAAAAAAAAAAAAAAAAATTAATTGAATAAAAAAGGGTGAAAGAGCTGGCAGCAGCTCAGAGGCATTGAGCAGAGGCATTGAGGAGCCAGGGATTGGCTTCAGCCCAAGTTGTTCAATAAAGGGCTGTGGCAAGACATTTCAGAAATTTTCTCAAAATTCTTTGAAGACCGTCAATGGACTTTTGATAACTATTGATGGACTTTTTCTGTAGCAAGCCTGTTTCAGGACCAAAAGAAACTTTCAGATATGGCAAAGAGGAACATCTTCAGACCATGGACTTTTCCTGAAACTCAGCTGCTTGGACTTGAATTTTCTTTGCATTGTTTTTGCATTTTCTTATATTGTAAAATCGTTTTAGTGATATGATAGACTTTTATGTCCTACAGGTGAAGAAATTCCCAGTTCATTCCACAGGAGCACTTGAGTGGAGTTTGATTGGCAACAGATAACCTGTCAAGTGTTTGTCTTTTTCTTCAGCATGAGTACAGCAGAGAAAATTACAAACGCTTTTTCCTTTTAATTTAATTAAATAAAAAAAGGTGACATGTCGCAGACATCTTTCATGAAAAATCCTTTCTTAGGATTTTTCCTTGTGAGAAGCTGCAGTTTTCAGCAACCAAAGTAAACAATGGTTATCTGCTGCTGTGGAATGCAACAGGTGATTGGTCTCCTGTGGGTGTTTGGATTTCTTGACCACTCATGGCAGAGCTGGCTCTTGCTCTGTCTGAGACACAGATCTTTGTTATTCATTCCTTTTCTATTCTTAGCTTAGCTAGCTGTTGAAGAAACCTTTCCTTTCTATTGCTTTTTAGTATAGTCTAATGTAACATATATCATAAAAGAATAAATCAAGCCTTCTGATCATGGAGTCAACATTCTTGTCTCTTCTTCACCCTGAAAACCCTTGTGACCACAGTCACAGCTATAAGCTGTTCTTTGGTTTTCTTGCAGTGGAAAATTCAGGGACCTTTTTCTATTTGCAACACCAACAATCTTGTTTGCCTGTGGAATCTTTCTGCTTGGTAAAAGATTCTTCTGTTTGAGGTGGGTTTATCCTTTGCTCTAAGTCATAAAAACCCCTTCTAAATAACATATCCTTTCCCTTCTTAGTATCCAGTAAGACTGGCTCAGCAATTCTTTTCTTCTATATCAAAACTTGATTTCACTTCTATTCCTTCTTCCTATTCTACATTCAGAAATCTTTCTGCCAAGTGCACATATCTGTGAAACTTTCTTGCCAAACTTTCATCCATCCCAACTGGCCACAAGCTGAAATACAAGAAATTCTGCTTAAATGTAAGAGAATTCTTTTCCACTGTTAGAATGGCTAAATACTGAAATTTTTCGTCCAAAGAGGTTGTGGAGTCTCCATCCTTGGACACATCCAAAACTGGACAATGTCCTAAGTAAACTTTGTACTTGGCTTTCCTTGAGCAGGCCATTGGATGACTGGGTGATTTCCAGCAGTCCTATCCAATTGCAGCAATAAGTGATTGTGCGAATGTGTGAAGCATTTTGTGAGTTTATTCTTTTGCAAAATGGACTAAGAAATACCAAACTAAGCAGTAACTTTCTGTAGACTTTGGTGTCCATTGCGAAAAGCAAAGCATACATTATTAGTGTTCATCTCCTGATTTCCATATCTTACTCCCAGAGGTACATGGTCATCTAAAATATGAGTACAGCCAAAATCAGAAGGCTGGCATGGAGTAAAGACTTTTGTATGTGTTTTCCCAACATTTCATGTGGTAATTCTAAAGCTTCTGCAAGAGCAAGCAGATATTTTTAGCAAGTTTTTCTTAGCCCTTCCTGCTGAATTTTTTCTTTTTGTAAAAAAGTTTCACAATTGTTTGTCTTAAGACAAACTAAGAATGATGGTAATAAAAATGTCATCTACAGAATAGCTTTGATTTAGAGTGTCAGGAACAGAAGAAACTGGATTCCATTCCTTATCCAGGAAAAAATGAAAGGTCTAACAGATATCTAATTGCTCAGCTTCCTGTGGTACTTAGAAAATTTAGGTATGTGATCATCAGGACACTTCAGTGTAAAACAAATTCTTAAAGGCATGTTCCTTTGCTAAATGGCATCATCTTCCAGAAATTAATATTTGACTTAGTCAGAATATGCAGTTTCATTTTTCTTCCTTCTGAGATTCTGAATTAATTGTGTAAAGTGAATCTGCAAAACCACGTCCTGTGTAGGATGTCTTACTTTAAAATTACTTTAGAAGTTAATAAATAATAATAAAAAATATTCCACCAGAGTGTAGGGAGCTTTACTTCATAGTAGTTTATACATATTTGTCTCCCATGCTAGTGGAGAAAAAGAAGGCATTTGTGAGGTTATTATCTGTAGGTTTTTAGATATTTACTCTAGAATAGCATTAATAATAGCCTGAAACTGGCACATTCTCTCCTGTGGTGATAAAACATAGGTTTTCTTGCTTAGTGGTATACATGTAGAAATTCATTTCTGGGGGGGTAAATTTGACTTAGAATTTACAAATCAAAACCAGTTTTCACTATCAAATGTACTGGAAAGAGCATGCTCATTTTATGGAAATGATGTAGACACTTCTCATTATTTTTTTTTTTTTTCAACTCACTTGTCTAGTCTACAATGTAATATTTCAATATTCAGATGGACAGAAAGAGTGTATAAACCATAACATCATTATTTTCTGTCTTTGAGATTTCTGGATAAATCCCTAGTGCACTGTATGATTGCTCAATATGCTACTCATAAGTTCAGTTTCAGTACTGATCCTTAGCAACTGAGAGAAGTCTTATTTTAAATATATGATAGATACACAGAAAAATTCCATTAATACATAATTATGCACAAAAATTTTAAAATTATTTTATGGCTGCGAAATCATCCTAGACAAATCTGTGTACTGCACCAGTGTTCCAACAGTGAAATCTAATTTTTAGTTTATTTCAATGTGAAATTAGTTGTGCGTGATATTCTTTCGGTAGGAACGGATACTGATTTGGTATCTGCAGCAAATACTGAAAATCACTTGTGAAAAAGGGAGTCTTTTACATTTTCTGCTATGGTAAGGACAGAGAAATTTTACAGCTTCATGTCAGTTCTTTTCAAATAAAATCCTGAAACAGAAGCTAGTTCTGCAGAGGAAAACTCAAGTGGATTCAGAAAGCAACATAATCACAAAATCAAGAAAGTGTGAATCTGGCTGCCAAGAATCAGAAAAAATTACACGCTAAGGAGGAAGAAATTGGCTTTTTTTTTTTCATTTCTTTTTTATTACTATTATTTTATGGATCATTAACCCATTACACTTTTATTTCCCCCCAAGGGAAAAAAAATAATCAGTTTAGATATCTTCAATTTCTGTAGAAACAAAGACTCATGTTTGAGGTGCTGGACTAGTAAACTATTTGAGAGTGGAATAAAAGACAGGAAAAGTAAATATTCATTTAACAGAAAATTTCCAAGGTCTGAGATTAATCAAAAAGCCATGGGATGTGTAAAATAAAAGATTTTCTGCAGTTTGTGCTGCAAATTTCTAATGACTTGGTTCTAGAGATTTTGGTAAGAAATTAAAAATGTTCAAATTGCAATCACTATATATGCTACTGCTCTCCACCCTCCCCATCATATTTTATTCATGATATCACCTCAAAAACTGCTAACTGTGAGCTGGCAGTGTGTAAGCTAACAGTATGTTTTCCATTGTAAAGGAAATAATGTCACAGAAATATAAATAGAGTAGAGGATCTGAATGGGGATAAGAAGGCAGTCTATCTTTTGATAAATTTTGAAAAAGTGGCGATGGATAATCTTCTTAATATGAATATCTAGTGCAGTGCTGTGGCAGAGAAAGAGAATTTATTTGTTCTATTTTTTTCTTGTTTTACAAATAAGTGGGAAAATTTAATAGGAGCAAGAAAAGTTATCATGCTAGTGTAATATCTAATTTATTTGAATCCTATAATTCAGCTGATGACACTGAAGAAAGGATGTTGAAACAGTTAAAAAGGTTTCAGAGACGAGCAGTGTAAGTGATTAGGCATAGGAAAATGTGCCTTAAGAGATACTGTGTCAAAACTCAATTTGACTACTGAATAGGTCATAACCAGAGGGATATAATGACATCAATTAAGTACCTGTATGGATGTCAGAGTCTGAGTAAACTGAAGTTGACCATAACTTTAGACAGTACTGTTTCTACTGTATCTTTGTCTTAAATGTCATTTACTTAAAAAAAAGGAAGAAAATTAAACTCTCTTTCCCTGTATGAGGTAGTCATTTAAAAAAAATATCATAAATTACTGAATAGCTATTTTGAAAGTGAAGAAGGGTATGATTTTGCCAGTGCTGAAAAATTTTTCCAGAAATTTTCCTAAGAGTTGGATTTGCAGCTGTGATATTTATTCAGCCATTTAAAAACTAAAGTGATTATTTAACAAGTTAAAACCAAAAATTAGAGATCAGAATTTTTCCTCTGAGAAAAACAAACTAAACAAAAAATCCCAACTAAAACTCATACCAGAGCAATACAAAAACTGTAAGAAAATACAGAACACAAGAAAGATCCTGAAAAGATTTTGCATTACTTCACAAAAATTGAGTCCAATGTAACAGGAAAAATGAGGAAGAAAATTATCTCAAAGTGTTATTTATGTTGCTGAGTTTTGGAGAAATAATTTAATTGCTAGAAATTCATCCAAGGTGAAGCTTAGTTTTGCTTTTGCAACACAACTTTTCTAGCCTTATGCATTCTAACTTTGAACAGAAGGTCTGAAAGAAGTGACCCTGATGCAACTGGGGAGTTCAGCAAGGACTCCCTGGTCACAGAGATAATTCTCAGGGAATGTTCCTGGCGAGAGGCAGTGCCAATGGAGATAGAGATGGCTGTTGGACACAAATCTGTCACCACAATATCTTAGTAAGTAAGTGTGAAAATTCAATCTTAACACCTTGTGTTTGAAAACTAATTCTCAAGCAGGCAGGTAGTACAAAGATTAGGGAATGATTTTGTTCCTGCCTATGAAGAAGAAGTCTTCCTTGTGCATAAAATAAAGAAATATAACCGTTTCAAAGGCTGGAAATTAAACATAACCATATAGGGCTACTGATAATATGTGTTAGCAGGGGTGATAAATAATCTTTGAAACAATTCCCAGTTGCTACAGGATATTCTTGATGACTAAATTTTAATCAGGGAGTTGTGTATATCTAGAAGTTAAGCTTTTTAACACTCTGGCTAGTGGAGTAAAGCAAATTGCAAGAATAATTATGGCCATGAATCCTATGCTACTCTTCTGCTTCATCTGTGCTGATACTGCAGTCCATTAGGAGCCAAATCACTCAAGATGCCGAGTCCAATTTGTGCAATTCTGATTGAAAGACTAGATAATTGACATTTGAACTTTTAAGTGAAAATGTGGCTCACCTATTTTCTCAAGTAAGAGTATTCTCAAAAAAGTATTGAGACAACAATTTTGAACATTTGAGCTACTATGAACTGATAAGTAATGGTCTGCTTTCCTCATTCTTATTTCCTGTAACAAACAATCAAATGACCCGTGTATTATCCTCCTGTACAAAATTTCAGTAGGGAAAATAATCATTAGATATACTGCTTGCATAAAGAACAAAGTTATTTTTGCATTTGAAGTCTATTATAATATGATTTGACAGTGACTTCTGGCACTGGTGAAATAATCTCTGGGTATTGCTTGCCTCTCTTTTTTTTTTTTTTTTTAATATTACTTGCGATGTTTTAAAAACTGAAATTGTTGCCATTCCAGTAACTTTAGTAATAGAGTTTGATGCATATTTTAATGCTCATGCTTACCAAATACAAGGAATTTTTGTAGTATGTAACTGATTTTAAGAGTACAACAGTGTAAACACAAACTTGTCATGAGCTTTTGACACCAAAAAGTTAAATAGATTTCTCAGCATGATTCCACAGTAATTCTGAACACCCCTCTTCCTCCATCTTCCCTGCAGTTTTATTGCTGAGCATGATATATGTTGTGGAGTATCCTTTCGGTCAGTTTAGGTCAGCTGTCCCAGTTGTGTACTCTGCAAATTCTTGTGCGTCTTCAGCCAACTCACTCTCAGGGCAGTGTGAGAAGCAGAAAAGACTTTTGGGCTGTGCTAGCACTGTTCAGCAGCAGCAGCTAAAAAATTAATGTGTTCTCAACACTGTTTTGGTCACAAAAGCACAACATAACACCATACAAGCTGCTAAAAAAAACAAAAAAAAACCTCTATCCCCATCAAAATTATCATATTTAGTGAGTCAGAATCATCAGAACAAAATTTCTTTCAGCTCTGTCAATATAATGCAAAGTTTTTATATCTTTATGCTGATGTATGTAGACTTATATCTCTGGTAGAAATTAAATGAATGATGGAAGAGGTGTTGCAGGAACTCTTGGTTTTGCAACACGGATGTGTAAGATCCTCTGATGAACTGGCTTGGGTACCAGAGGGTTTACTCCTGCTCTGCAGTGGAATTATACTTTGTTGCTAGTACAGTTTGGGATAGAGGACTAGTTCTTCAATTGAATTTGCAGTTGACAACATCTGATGAAGGCAAAGGCCCTGAGACTGTAATAGACCATTGCTATCAGCTCTGCTCCTTTCTCTTTCCTTATACTTACACATTTTGGTCTTAATAACATCTATTTTTGCAAGTGTTGTCATAAAAGGTTTAATTAATTTAAACTATCAACTAAAGATTCCCCTTTAAGAATCCTCTTTGAAATTAATAGGATTTGATTGCTCACACTTCTACATGCAAGTTAATATCATCCAACAGGCATTGCTTCTGCACAAAAACAAACAGCGTGAAATTATAATTACAAGTAGAGCAAGAGAAGCAAATTCATCTAATTTTATGCAAGCTTTATGTCTAATTTTTTTTTTAAATTCTTATTTTAATTTCATTTTTAACACATATTTCTTTCTACTCTTTCTATACTAACAAGCATCAGGGAGCAGTCAATAATATTGAATATGATTTGGAATACATCAATGTTCCTGTGTTGTACATTCATGTGCTGTAAAGACAAATCTAAGCAGGTCTTAATAAAACCAGATGTTAATTAACCTAGCCTAGTCCTTGCACCTAAGCTGATTTATTGATAGTCAGCAGCAAAGTGTAGTAGTAGGGAAAGGTTTTGCAGTTTTAAGCCATTAATTCTAAACTTTTTTCAGCTAATTATGTACAGATAACAAAATTTATATAGAAAGAAACAAGGCTCAAAAGGAGTTTATAGAATTTGTTGCAAACCGGAAAAACTCATAAGTGGTAGATGGGAGGAAACTTGGAAAAGAGAATATTACACAGCAAAAACACAAGAAAGGAGATGATATTCTTGTACTCTAATGTGAGGTATTGGTTTTGTTTCCTAAGCCTACTCTATCTCTTTTAGAGCCTGGTAGTTTTGGTTGATTTGCCTGTTTATTTGATTGATTGTGGTTTTTGGTTTTTGTTTAGTTGGTTTTTTGGGGTTTTTTTGTCTTTTTTTAATATTTGGGATTTTTTGCGGGTTTTTTTGTTTGTTTTTTTTTTGTTGTTTGTTTGTTTGTTTTTTCCCCATCTAAAAGGCTCATTCTGGATTGTGTTCTAATAATATCTGATTTTTGAGATTTAAAAACATTTGACATTTCAGAGACCAAAATTAATAAAAGGTGCTGGAAGATCCCCTTCAAATATTTGTTTCTCAGTGTCTCAGTAAAAAATCTGGTGTCAATACTCAACACTTAGTTTATTGATGCACATCTGCTCCACAAATTGAATAAAGTTTTGTGATTTCCTGAGTTTGGCCCTAACAATCCATGAAATACCTGTGAAAACATTATTCACTGCACTGTTCCTTGCAGTGAGAAGAGCTGTGATAGATTGATTTTACACTGACTGATTCAGTTTTTGAAAGTGAAGCATTGTATTAGTCCATAGGCTATTTAAATCGCAGGAAGAAAACAGATGTATGAGAATAAATTAATCTTTTATTTCAGACTGTAACTAAGTATTTTCCAAAGAAGCATTCTGAAACAACTTCTGCAATGTTTTTACAGACAATTTTTCTTAATGGTGACAATATAATAAAGTGATTTTTTCAGTGATGATGCTTCATTCATTTGTAGAAGAAACAATTTGCAGATAATCTGTGGTGAACGAAACACTTTGATATACTGTGTGATACACAAACTTTGATATCCTCCTTGTGCTCATTTCCTGGGGAAAAAAGCTAACTTTAAAAAATGGCCTCCTTATACAACACAAACACACTCACTGAGTCCCAGTTCCTCAAGCTTTTCCTTACCTCTTAAAGGGACTATTGAAAGCAACTGTTGAGATGGTTGTCATTCTCAATGTGCTTAAACTTTGAAAGAACTTGCTGATTATGTGGATTTACATTGTGTCTCCTGATCTGAGTCAATAAAAATAAATATGCACAGGATGTTACAAGTTCAGAGCAAAGAACAGTGTCAGTTGCGGAAAAAACAAATTATAAGGGAAAAAAAGAAAAAGAGGTTGCTCAGAACTAGAATTCAGGGGGGACTGTCAAAGTCTCTGCTCATGAAGGGAGATTTTCCTCCCTTCCCTCTCAAGAGTTTGGGGAGAGAAAGGGAACTCTGCTTCAGAAGGAGCAGACCGGCTGTGATTCCAGGTGGAGTAGAGTGGTGGCAAAAGACTGGAGTAAAACCCTGCAAAGTAAAAAGAAAGAAAAGCAAACAAAGAAACAAACAAAGAAAGCCCTGCAGCATTTTGTAATTTCATCTTTAATCCTTGATCTTGTTTATCATTCTTTTCAAAAGAAGAAAAGTGGAAGAAAGTGGAATTTGGAGGAGATGGTAAAAGTTAAATGGTTATGGGAGTTTAATTAATTGCCCTAATTTTGAAATGGCAATCTGTACCCTCCAAGTATATTGAACACTACGAGTCAATGGAAAAGACTGACACAAACACCTACCCAGGATCCAAATTAGACAAGGAAAATGGAAAAAAAAATGTTACGTAAATATTTTATTCTTCCAGAATACTGGAAAATATATTAGTAGCTTCCAGTCATATCTCAAAAGAAGGCCAGCAGAAGTAAACTAATTAAAAATATCATAGTTTCAATGGACTTCCAGAATGAATATATTTTTGAAGCTTTTTTATTTAATATATATTTGTTGTGAGAAAATCTGTTGCATGGTATGAAGATTATTACTGCCCAAATACTGTGAATTTATTATTTCAAGGGTTTGTACGAGATTTTTTCAGCTGAAACACCTACAAATTTTCATTAAAACTTTGAATACAGTTTTTAAAAGACATTTTTATAGTCACAGGACGAGGGGTAAAGGTTTTAAGCAAAAAAAAATTACAATCAAGCTTGAAACAAAGAAGAAATGTTTTATGAGGGTGTTATGATCAGGTTCTTAAAAATATTAAAATGTCTCTGCCCAAATTAAAATACAAAGAGGATCATATGCAAAAGTCAATGGTATGGATTTTATTTAATAATAAATATGTCAGAGAGAGAAAAATATGAAGAACAAGAAATAAAAAAGAAGTGGGGGGACAGAAAGATAGTGACAGAGACAGATTAAAGAAAATATCACCACTCTGTGGACCCCACTGTCATCCTGATGATCCCCTCCAGCTGGTTTCCTTGTGCTGGGGGTCCCTCCAAAAGCACAGGATCTGGTGGCTTAGGGATGTTTAGGCCAGGAGGGGATGTGCAGGTACCTCCTCCAGGGGGGATGGGGGTCAGTTTGACAACACCTCTTGCAGTGAACTCTGCATCTGTTGCATCACTTTGTGTCACATGCAGTCCTGTGCTGCAAGGCCTCAGGAATGAGTCAGGGGAGCATTTATGTATATATATATATATATATGTATGTATATATAATTTATATATATAATTATATAATTTATATATAATTTATAAATTATAAATTATATATATAATTATATATAAATATATATATTTATATATATAATATATATAATTATATATATATAATATATAAAAAATATAATATTTATAATTAAATATAATTATATATAAATTTATATATTTATAATTTATAAATTATATATAATTTATAAATTATATATATAAATTATATAATATATAATTTATAATTATATATTATATAATATTTATAATTATGATATTAATATATATCTTAATTATAATATTAATATATATTTATAATTATACATTATATAATATATAATTTATAATTCATATATATAATTATATAATTATATAATTTATATCTAATTATATATATATATATATATATATATATATATATATATATAATTTATTCTAAGTGTGTTTGAAATTTAAAAACACCAAATAATAATTTAGTACTTTTTTAATATTATCTATTTTATAAGTAATTTCCAAAATAGTAATTTATGATCCAACAATGCATATTGATCAATACGTCTGTTGTTGTACTGAAACAAAGGCCTTATATGCACTACACTGAGATTTTTTTAAAGAGGGGCTGGAGAGAGTAAAAGGAGGGAAAACAAATTTCTTGTTCACAAAAATTGCTGAGGTTTAAATTGTTAACAGTATTTTTAGAGAGAAAAAAAATTTTATCAGACTATGTCTGATAAAGTGTGCATCTTAGGAATCAGAACTACATTAGATGGAAGAATACACTTAATATATTTTGAATGATGTTATTTCAATTTTGACTCCAGTAAAAGTGTGTAAATGAATTAATTTCAAAGTTAATTGCATCTAATGTCAGTCACATGATTTGTGGTAGGTGTTTTCATTGATTGTGTAAAAAGAAACTGACTTAATGTGTAATTCAGTGTCTTTGCTCCCTGGGAAATATAAAAGAACATTTTGTTCTCAAGAGACTTTTTCTGTCCACAGCAAAGGCCAGTGTGACTGTACTAAACATCCACTGACAGAGTGGAGGGGAAACAAAGGACACAGAATCAGCTTAAGAGAATGCCCATGGTTGCAGATGTTTATCTCGATACTGTGAAGATTTGTACCAGACCTTAACTTTATGCTCTTTGAGCAGTCCTGGTAAATTTAGATGAACTATCAGAAAGCATGAAGTTAAGTGAATACACAGGGGTTTTTAGCAGAATAATGAATTTGGTTGCTTTCTTTTTTTTTTTTTTTTTTTTCTCCCTGGGAAGCAGTACAGCACACTAGAGTGTATCTCTGATTGAAAAGAAAATGGACCTGATCAAAAACATATCTCTGTGGTTTCCTCATATATGTTACAGAGTGTATTTTTGTGAGTTTCAAACTAGGTATTTCTTCTTAGTTAAACTCTGAAAGAATTTGTTGGTTTAGGGTATTTCAAATGGGATTATACTCTTGTAATGTTAGATTATTTCAAACTATTTCAATATTAAACAGAAATAGTATTATTATTTTTATAAAAAAATATTTCATTCAATCTTGATGCTAGTGATAAAAAGAATGAAGATGTACATATCTCTTCCTAAACTAGAAATCTAAAACTTGATCTAGGGTTGCTTAATTCCTTCTTATATCTATAGAAATGATAAATAGCTGAGATACAAATGCCTACAAGATACTAATTGTGAGTCCTAATCAGTCAGGCTGAGGCACATAAATGGATAGAAGTTCCTGCACTCTCAGGCTTATGGAAAATGTCATCTTTATACTCTCTCTTGAATCAGGTTACTGAGATGCTTATATTCAATGCTTTTTAAAAAGGGATTCAGTTGCATTGTTTAGTGGGCAACTCTCATAACTCGAGGTGTTGGTTTTACTTTATCCATTGTTTGTGCTTTCATTTCCTTTGGGAATCTTATCAGAAAAGAATGGAGTGTAACAAGCAAAGAAAATGTCCTGATCAGACTGAATAAGGGAAAAAAAATTGCAATATGGCAGATTCTGATTTGAGAATTTCTTGATAAAAATCTTTACTTTGAAGCCTTGCTGGGATCAGTCTGCCTGGAAAGACGCTTGCAAGGACAGCAAATTTGTCTTCTTCTAAGCAGTCAGAAACATTTAAAAGTAAAAAAAAGAATATTCAACTAAAAAAGTAATGTACTTGAATTAAAAAAAAATCAGTACAGCTGTTTGTCATATATATTGCAAAAGGAAACAATGTCTTTTATTTCATTTGATAGAATGGGAACCAAGAAATTATGATAAAAACAACAGAGAGAGATCAGTACCTGCATAGGTTAAGAATGAGAATAATTCTTTTTATTTAGGTAGGGAGATTTAAGATAAAAAAATGCTTTTTGATAAAGAAAATGCAAAAAAAAAAAAAAAATTGGAAAGAGAACTAAAACCTGAACAGAAGACAGGGAAGACTTACTGTATAATTGAACTTGGAAGAACTTTGGGGTAATGAATATTTTTAGGGTGAGAAAGTTGATTTCATAAATAAAACAAGATAAAGAAATTCCCTGGTGTATTGAATGCGATCAAAGAGAATTAATCTGGTTAACCAATGGCAAACATGGGGGCCAAGATGAACTAGGTGAGGAAAAATGTTCAGGACACTAAACTTTCCTTCTAAAGAGGTAAACTGTGAAATAATTTGAGCATAAATCATAGAGTTATAGAATCATTTAGGTTGGAGAAAATGTTTAAGATCATTGAGTCTAACTGTTAACCCAACACTTCCATGTGCACCATTAAACAGTGTTCCATCCTGTCCCATCCCTCTAACTCAATTCCTGGGGTAGGGAAGGCTCATTCAGAAAGCTTCTCTGTGCATGTGTGAATGAAATGGTGCAAAAAGTCTGGTTTGCATAAGAGGCATTCACCAGGTTAACTATAAAATGAAATTGTTTACCCCCCCCCCCCGCCCCCATATCTTTCTTCTTTCTTCTCTTTCTCTTTTTTCTCTTTCTCGTTCACTCTCACTGTTTATCCCAGGTCCTGACCATATCCACATGGCAGGATCAACATGGGATCTAAGGACAGGGGATTTTTTTTCTCTTTCTCTCTATTCTCTCTTCATTTGTCTCTTCCCTTGCTTTGCCTGGGAAAAGCACTGCTATCATATTCAACCCAGTAAAATTTAAGGCTTGCTAGGCACCACTGGTGGAAATGTATTGTAAAATTTCAGGGCTTGTTAGCCAACCCCTTTCGAGTCTAAATATTTGGCTGGTTGCTCAAGTTTAGGTGCCTGCATAAAAAAAGCAGAGGAGCTCCCTGACATGTGATCTGGTGTCTTTGTTCAGACTGATAAGAACTTACCATCAACATCTCCCCCACCTCAATGGGTCATGACATGAGTCCTTTCCACTTCTGTCCATTTTGCTACCTCTCTGTGAGTGGAAAAGGCTTCTTGGCTGAACTGTGGATTAGGGTTTTTTCCCAGAGAAGAATGTAGTGATATTGCTGAAGGCAAACACTTCCTCCTGTTGTCAAGCCCTTTGGCACAATGTGTTCACCATGTCATTTTCTAAATTGCTCTATGATCCTTTTTCTGCTCTAAAGCATTTTAGAGCATTTATGTTAAACCAGGAGGCCAAGATAGATGGCCCTAGAATTCTTTTTTGGAACAAGTTAGTTTTTTTCTGTCAGCCTCAATTTTGATAAAATGATTGATGAATTGTACTGAGAAGAATGCAAGTCACAGCCTTGTTTCACTATGACAATAGAGTTTATTGCATTTGAGTAAATCTAAATAAAACAATCAGTGAGAGAATAATACCTGAAAAGCTCTAGGTTAATAATATTTCATGTTCTTTTTCCTGTTTTTGTCAAGCAAATAATATCTCTGTTCTTTACTTTTTAAATTTTTTTTTTTTTTTGGCACATAGTCACAAAACACTTCATATGGTACAGAATTCAGGGAGAACAGGTTTGCAATAGTATGGCAAGCCTAATGGTGCCAGTTTGCATTTCAGAACTTAGAGATGACTGGCCATCTGGGAAAGGGGGTAATTTAAGGTCAACACATGAATAAGAATAAAAGCTGATATGCACTTTTTTTCATCTGCAGCAGCTATGCTGCCAAAAGATTGATATTAAAGTACAAAAGTCAAGTATTGTATGTTCCAGCAATAATGCATTCATAAATTTCAGGAGATCTGTCACATTACTTTTGTTCCAAGCACATGGCTCTAGTGGATATAAAAGCTCCTCGCAAGCCAATGCTACCTAGTTCACAAGTAAAACCGGCATGAAATTATTTAAAGCATAATTTAGTGTAAATTGCAGATGTCTGTGAACAACAGAAAACGAAGCCAATAATGTGATAGAAAACTAATCCCATTAGTTACAGCTTAAAATTGTGCAAATTGTTGGCTGTCCAGAGGCAAGGAAAAAATCTTCTCCGTACAAATCTTGTGAAACCTGACTAACTTCACCAGTTCAGTGTGGATTTCACTCTGGGGGTTGTTATAGACATATTTACTTGTTTGTGGCAGCCAAATACTAGAAATTAAGCTACCCTCCTTACTGTATCTACCAGAACTTCACATCAGTGAATACGTTCAAAGGCATACGCATGTGCAAAAATAAAGCATTTGTAAGACAGGATTTCACTATCGTTGATAAGCATATATCATAAACATTATCTTGGTTTGGCTCTTCTATGCCCATGAAAGTGATAGTTTTTAACTGCATTTGTTTTCATGAAATCTTATCAAATAATGTATTTGAAAATATGTTTGTGCTTCATATATAATTGAAAATGAAGAGATTTTCTCATTAAAATCAGTATATCAGCCTGGAGAAACAATGACTGAATTTTTTAATCTTAAAATTACTTGATAAGTTCAAATTAAGAGAGAAGGTCATTCCAGTTTTTTTCTCTAGTCTTATGTCCATGATTCCTAAAGAGATAAAACCTTGTCTAATAGGTCTTTTCCTGACTTTTGAAAATATTTTCCCAGTCTTATAGACACATACACATGTACACAGTCATCTTTGCATAAGGAGGTTATACTTCTTATATTATGAAATGCCAAGTTAATGCTTAAAAGAGATCCCAAGGGATGAGCAAAGCTGAAGTTTTTCATAGAACTTTTCAGCCTAGTGCAAACAACTTAGTCTATTCAGGAGAGAGACAAGACACCACTTTCACATATTCCTCACAGATTCCTCTCCTCTGACATCTAAAGAGAAAAATCAGTGTAAATATAGATTTCATTTTTAGCAACAGAGCAAATGAGGCAACTGTCATCTCAGTGCAGCTACTGCTAGGCTGCTAACTGCACCTGAAGTAACTATTGCAAAGCTAACTTCAAATTCTTATACTGTAGAAAAGCTTATGCGGTATAACTAGGAACAATAAAAACCAAAAGAGAATAAAAGTGTTTCTTTAAAAAAATTAATCTAGTATTAAACACATGGGGGAAAAAAAGGCGTGTTAAATTTTTAAAGAAAAGTTGATATAGGAAACATATTTTTCAACTTGTCAAGAATTTAGTCTGGAAATTAGAAAAATCTATTTCCAGAATATGAAAAATTTAGAACATTGTTTTTCAATACTAGCAGCAGAGGTATGAAAGTTGCATATGGATCAGGAGGACAGAGTAAAAATTGTCAATGAACAGATTACAGGTCACTCAGGGTAAGGAGATTCTTTTAATTTTCATATTTTTATGACTCAATAATAATAATTCTACCATAGGATTTTACTACTTCAGTGCATATTGATTCTGTAGCATTCATTATGTCACTCTGAGATTTATTCTTGTGCTTCTATATTTTAAAGACAATAATTACACATTGTTCAATGTATTAAATATACTGTATATAATTGTACATTGTAATTCTTATGAGAATGACAGGGACATATACCACATGAGACATTTCAGAATGTGTGTGTATTTTCTTTAAAATCTTTCTATAAAATTCCATCAAAATTTTAAAGATTTGCAGTTTTCATTATTCTGTCACAGAAGCAACATACATGTATGAAACAACACACAGAGTGCTATTTTTGTGAGATTTTTTGGAACCCATTGTTACCTGGCTGTTTAATTACTTCATGCACCTTTTTCATCTTGCCTTTTATACAGGAATGGCAACTATCTTTTCCCACACAAATAGAATTAAAACATATCTGTTCTTCTTCAAACTTGTGGATGACTGCCGCATATTCAAAAGTCACAGCACAATTCTGTACCCACTAAAGAACTGGGTACAGCTGCTTCTAAATCCTTCTTCCCTGTGTAACAAAGTTCCTCTTTAAAAAAGATATGAGGAGAGAAAACTAAGTAAATTAGTCTCTCCCTCAAAAAAAAAAAAACCCACAAAAAACTATTTTTTAGATTTACTATAAGATGTGCAAAGGTCAGATAGCCAAAAAATGTTGAAGAGACCTTTTACAACCTCAGAATAGTGATCTCTACAGAGGATGTGACAAAGGGTGCAGAAACAGTTTACCAGGACCCAAGTTCTGCAAGGACTTCTGGACTTGCATATAATGAGACTTTTCAATGCACAGCTAATTTAGCTCTTATTCATGTGCAATGAATCCTTTCTTAGTTGGGCACTTTGTGAGCTTAGCAAAAAGTCTACTGTGTATTTTCAGTCCACAGTTTTCAAAGGCTTATTATTCTGTCAAATCAAAACAGATTTCCTATAGGACAGTGAAAGACACAGCTCCTCAGTGAAGGGTATTTTGTAAAGCTTTATCTTTCAAATGAACTTCAATTCTTTTGACTACAGAACCCATGGAAAATAAATGGCTATGAGAGTGATTTATTTTTAATGTAACAATGGTAGAAAAGTTTATTTTCCTACTCATTTCATGTCTAAATGACTAACTAATTATGGCAGAAAAAATAAAAAAGTTAAAATACACAAAATCATCACTATACAGATGATTGTGGTTTTTATGGAGAATATTTCTGATAGTTGGGCATGAGCAAATACAAGATTAGTAAAGAAACCTACTTTTTATCATATTAATAGGTGCTATATCTAATAAATCACAAAAATCTATTTATTGCCATATTAAAAAAAACACTGAAGTTTCCTAGAGTATAATCTTATTCTATATATTATGTTTGCTGGTGCATATGTGAGGAAAGTTAGTTTCCTTGCAGGATGTTTTCAGGTATCTATGACACTGACATTTGTCTTTTGAGTTTTGAAGTGGGTTTTTTTTTTTCTTATTGTGCTGGAGAATATTGCTTACCTCCAGCTTAGAAACCACTGTCTATACAGAAGATAACTAGAATGGTGTGAAGTTATAATTCTAGAAAAAATGGTTATATGGTAGTGAGGAAGATTTGGCTTTAAAATGGTCTGCTCAAAAAGATGAAAAATAAACTCAAATCAACTAAACATTAGCAGGTACAATATTATGGAAAGTCAGAAACAAAATGCTAAAAAATCAGAAGCAAAATATGAGCAAATGCTTATCGTTTAGGCAATATCAGTTTTCTGAACAAAATGAGACAGAAATCACTGGAAAAAATCTTATATTCATGCAGTTCATAAAATCATGTGATCACATATTTAATTATTCATATTCTATATATAACTATGCAGAAAATAAGAGTTACATATGCAAGTCTAATCTTCCAATTTCTCCCCAGAACTTGACTTTTTTATCTTCAATAACGATGATATGCTAAAAGTGTGATTTCCTAGGAGTTTGACAAAGTAAAAAGAAAATGTTAATGCCATAGAAGTCTGTGGAAAATGCAGACACATGATGCTGACATTTAGAGACAGTAGATACCTTTACCCCTTGAGCTTGAGTGAGCAAATGATGATATTAATAGATTATTAAACTCTATGAAACAAGATTAAGTAGAAAATGGCACAGGAAGATGATTTTTGTAGAGGCTTGCAAAGAGCCACTTCATTGGTTTCATATTTTTTTCTAGGATGATATTGAGGACTCAAGCATTTACTTTTGTCCTATGAGCAGGATGTACTTAGATAGTCACATTGTCATGTTCTTTCATGTCCCTTGACACATTAGATGCACAGCAGAAATAGATATGGAGGTACACGTGGACCACATTTCTATCCTTGCTTATTGGTCTGTCACTTTTACCTTATGTCTCTCCTTATTGTCATTTGTTTATTCCCACACTTTTTCTTTACTATGTCCTAGTTCTTGTTTTGAGAGATTCTCAAAAAGATTTTCTGATTATTGGAATATTATCCCAATGTTACCAGGTGGGACGTGCCTGGGCTCGTCTGACCCTTGCTGCTGGGCCGAAGGCGGCAGCTGTGGTATTTCACCTCAGAAACACCTTTGGATGGCTGGGAGTTGCAGTCAGGCACTTGGAACAAGTCCAGGCATGGTAGAAACTCAGTTTAGCTCTGGTGGAAAGGCTCCAGGCTAGGTGAAGAGGAAAAGGAGACAGATTCTGCAGAGGGTTTAATTCAGAGTTTATTCCAGAGTCACATATGTCTGAATCTTGTAACAGCTCCACAGAATCCTGACCGCATGGTCTCCGTGTCTTTTAAGCTCGGGGGCAAGGGGAGGGAAGGGACAGGTGAGGCACCAACCAGGTGGGACGGGGGGAAGGCTCAGGGGACAATGACACTTGGCTAACCCAATGACCCCAGGGCTGAGGGGCATCTTTTGAACTTTAGCCAATCACACGAGGCCCCTGCTGGAATGATAAGATTGACTGACAGCACTTAGCAAGGAGGCAAGGGGGAGGGGAAGGGAGAAGGTGTTGCCACACCTGGGAAGCTACTGGGATAGCTGAAACAGGAAATGGCATCACACTGCAACGCTGATAACAGCTGATAACACTGCGCTGATTCCCTGAGTGCTCCTGTGTCCTTTGAGAAATTGTCTGCAGAGTGGTGATGGTGCTAATCTTACTTACAGTGCCTGGCATTACTCATGAACTGCTTTGCCTCTGAATAAATACATGCTCAGTAAAGACTGAGAAAAGAAACCATGAAAAAATACCTTTGGGAATATAACTCTCTCATAGTTTTTTATGTCCTTCATGGACCTCTTTTGTTTTCCAAAAAATTCTGTATCAAACAGCCAATCAGGTTGCAAAATTTCATACTGACCTGTTAAATTCATACAATTATATTATTCAGGGAAATAAATAATAAATAATACATAAGTAAATAAAAATATTTGCATAATTTAGGCATTGATGGACCAAAAATAAATTCTTTCTCTTCTAAAGTATTTTTAGCTGGTTGTTTCTTTTAGTTTTGTTCTTGTTCATATTTCTCTCCACCCACCGTGTCTTACACAGGAAATGTGATCTCAGCATTTAATTATGAGTTAAACTTTTGCACTTGGGCTGTTCAAAGGAATTTCAATTAGTCAAATGAGACAAAATATCTTCATTGACCTTCAAGCCATACTGCAAATAAAGCAAGATCAGTTTTTCACAGTGTCTCCCTCTGCTGAAAAGTCTTAGCAGTGACAGAGGTGAGCAGAGATGGTTTTAAAGATGATGCTTTGTGCAAATTTATGGTAAATCAAAATGTTACATACTATTCAAACAGAAAGGAAAATTATTTTCTGTCTGCCATACCACTTTACATGCACTCAAAGAGGAGAACAGAAGACTAAAAAAACACTTTCTCTGCATGACTCAACCACAAAATGGCATAATCAGGGTTTCTAGCCTTTTCTGAGCTAACACTTTCTCACAGACAAGCTGCAGCAGTCCACTTTAGATGCTGGATAGAGGATCAAAATTTGTCTATTGAATTAAGTCATATGATTTGAAATTTAGTTCATGACTATGAACTATTTTAAAAGAAAATGCTCAAAAAAATTCGGGGGAATATTAGATATTTATTTCCAGGTTTTCAGAGATAAGTAGTCATTCTGGATGTCTATCTTTTTCTGTACTTAAAATGGAGTACCACTGAGTGGGAAGTTCTCAGTATGTTCTGAAAAACATAGCTTTTCAACCAGCCCAAAATAGAGAAAATTAGTATTTTCAGTTTTAAGAAAACTGAGATATTAATATACAGGGATAAAAGGAATTTGTAATGAAAAACTAAGGATCTCAAGTGATCACTAAACAGACAAAGGCTTTACTTCTATTTCTAATGTATCCCACACTAACCAGTGTGACTTTCTGGACATGAAGACTTGCTAACTTATCCTGAAAATGCAGTTCCTGTTGCTGTTAATACATACATGTTTCCAGCTAGTAAGTTCTTCCTTAAAGTAAAACTATCAAGCTCAAAAACCCTAAGTCAAAAACAACCTCTAAAATTATCCTAGTTATTCTTGTCCTTACATCAAGCTGGGTACAGCAGCCAGAGTAACATAGTTTGGTCTATTCAAGCCATGAAAGGATGGTCCCAGCACACACATAGAATGAGGAAGTATTTAATTTGAATTTAGAAACACTTGAGGCACATTAGCAACATTCTTTACTGCTAAGTGGAGCCCTGCATGCCAACTGGCATGAGAGAAGTAATATTCTAACTTACTCCCTAGTGCTAACCATTATAATTTTAGGCTTTGAATTCTGTTCACCTTTCCATTGAAGGCTTTAAATTCTGTTCACTTTTCCATTTCCAAAAAAAGATTATTGAATTCCCTCTTCTCAAAACAAGGTGTTTTGCAAATGACAGCTCTTTTTATGTTCTCCTTTACTTACTCCATGCATGACACAAATTGTCAATATTCCATAGAATAAAAATAGAAAAAGATAAAACACTCAGGCCAAGAGCCAGCATTGAGCTGACTCTAAACTTTTCAAACTAATGACTTGACATTTATCACCTTATGCTTGGCATAAAAATAGTAACTACATGATTTATATATAATAGTACTCTCCTATAGATTTCCCAATAAATAGTAATAAAAAATCCTTCCTGATTTTGGCTTTCTTTTTTACATGTGCATATAGACGTGAAAAATATGGATGCTAAAGATATCTTTCTAAAATAGAGGATTCATAAATATTCTCTAAGTCACCATTAATGATGAATACAAATTTTGCATAAAACGAGCAATTCATGAAATGCAGATATTTTTACATTGGATCCTAGTCCATTCACCCAGAGAAAGAACTAGAAAAGGATCAGTGAATGATCTTTACATGAAGAGTAGATTACAATCTCATTGAAGTAGGAAGAGGACAGGCAGGAGCCTAAGGCCATGCACTTTCTTGGGAGCAGGCTGCTTGCAGAATTTTTTCACATGTTGTTCTGTATGACTGTGCACACTGAAATAGCTATTGGTGGGTGCAAATAAATTATTTAATGACATTACCCATCCTGGATTCAGACATCCTCCCCAAATCTTAGAGAACTCTGAGAAAGACCATACTTAAGTACTGGATCCTCTTAAGCCCTTTCTTTGCACTCAGCCTGCCCTCTGTGCAATGTGATTGCAATTCTAAGTGGCTGTAGAAACATCAGAGAAAACTAGAGACTGCCCATGTGCAGTGTGCTGGTAACCATGCAGGTTTGGCATCACACAGATTCTCACATAAAAAAGCAAGCATAGAACTCTGCTAATCAGCTGGCAAACAAATCAGCTCATATCAAGCCAGTTATTTCTAGACTTCGCTACTGTCACTGTTATTTTACACACGGTCAGTTGCATTATTCCTGTGGACATCATTAGCGGCTTCTTTGGTCACATTAGTGAAGAAAACTATTTGCCTATATCAAGCGTTATTTTGTTGATTCACGTTGGTATCAAAATGATTACTAAATCAAAAGGAATGAACAAGCATGTATTTCCCATTTACAAAACTTTATTTAGAGTGTGACTTAATTTTGCTTATGTCTAATTGGTTCTGCTTTTAACCAAGGAGATAGAATGAGGAACCCTATTCCAGCAGCACCCAGCACTAATCTATAATGTTGTACAATACTGTAGTCTTTAAATTCTTGAAGGTACAGAAGGGCTGCCAATCAAATGACATGATTTTTACTTGTTTAAATAATGAGGTGAACGTGGAATTGCAAACTGTGGGAGCGATTTTGGTTTTGGAGCTATTGAGATGGTGTTTGATGGCAACATTGTTTTTCAAGAGTGATGGTGTGCTGACTCAGAGTGGCATTTGTCTGTTTGACCTACACATTTATGTGTTTCCAGTGGCTTATTTCTATTGCTGAATTTACACTGTTTCTATTTGAATTGTCTAAAACCATAGAACATAGAGATTATAAAATATGATACCTGATGATGGTGATTACATTTGGCTTCTGTATTTTTCTCAGTTCACTCTAATTAGTATAGTTATTGTAGGTACTTTTGTACAATTAAAATTTAACTAATTAAAATTTTAGCTTATTTTTATCCTCATGTTCTTGCACACTGATTTTTTAATGTTCCTAGAGATCCCTCTGTGGAAGGATGGCTGCACTAACTGCACAGCTTTGGCAAAAATAACATTCAAATATGTAACTGGGCATCAGAATGTTAATACTGCAAACACAGCTAGACATTCTCCTCCTTTTTGATTACAGAGGGAATCCACTGCTGCCAGCTTGTTACCCCAAAACTTTTCTCAGCAGCCTTTGCTTTTGATGGCGTTACAAGCTTTAGGTAAGGACCATTAACATTTTCACAGGAGGAATGGAACATAATTTGTTCTTTAAATCACACACTGCTGCTGCTGAGGAGCTCTCCCAGCTGCAGTCTCGAAGCTTTAAGTCTTCAAGTTGAATTTGATGAAAAAGACAGCATTTGCTACAAAAGCATTGTAGCTGTGATGTAGTAGCAAAACAAGGAAACTTCTAAATGGACTATAGGGCAATCCTGTGTCTGGTAAAGAAATATATAGGTCAGAAAGGAAACAGATATGTATTAGGAAGACATTGTAAAAGTACAGTGTACCTCATGGCAATTGACCCATAAGTACTGATTCTTTCAAGAATCTTTCCTGAAAGGTCAGAATGGGTTATGCTACTTTCTCTACAAATATGACTGCTAAAAGTTCTCCTGGTAAATTAGAGCTAAGAAAACCTTTGTACAAACATTTCAGATTTCAGAAGTATGTGTGAATAAAAATACAGTTCACCAGAGTGCTGATGTATATTTCTGAATGCTTTTTGGAATTTACCTGTTTCATGAATTTAGGCTGATAAGGGTGATTTCAGTTCCTCTACAAGGCTAGGCTAGAGATAGCAAGTGGGAAACAGTTTCTTTGCATTTTGATAAAGAAGCCATTTTGCTGACAGTGCTTTTCTGATCTTGATGATATTTTTGGTGTTTGAGTCAGTGTGTCATTAGCAAACCAGAAGCAGCTTCATAATCCAAGTCAGTGAAACACAAATGTAAAGGAAACAACTTTTCCATACTTTGTGTGTATATGTATGTGAGTGATGGGAGCTGGGGCTGATCCTGCCATACACTGCACATTCTGTCTCTTCCAGAAGAGCACAGAAGCACACACATGGCAAATGGGGGCTGTGCCTTTCTTGATTGAAACCCTACAGCATTACTCTTTAGATTCCCCAGTGTTCAGTTTGTACCTGCTCAGATCACATATGCATTTTGTTTGGTGTTCAGTCAGCTCTCAGCTATTTGCCTCAAAACCTATGTCCTCCTTCCCCTCCAAAAAGAAATATAAGACAATAATCAGAAGTCCCTGCATAGCAGGGAAGAAACTTAATAATTTATGTATGCATTCAACAATTTTAGCTTTCAAATTACGCTGTTATCTTATTCTTGCAATTCCTTTCTCTCTCCATAATTAAAAAAAAATTGCTTAAGAGTGTAATTATATTTCTCTTATCTGTATAGACTTTGCCTTGCATATATTCCTACTTGTTACTGACAATTTCCTCTTTTATATAAAATATCAATATTGTTGCTTTAACATTTTAATAATTGCAAAATACCTTGAGGGCATTATTCCTCTGAAGCATGAGTATGACTTTCAGTAACCCCTAATGAGTTTCACTTGCTCATCAAGGTGAAAATATGCTCTATAATGTTGCATCTAATTTTCCTTCTTTGTCCTTTCCTTAGCTAACTTAGTAATGAGATGCTAATAAGGCTGTGATAGAGTATTTAAAATTTAAAAAAAGAAAAACAATCAGAAATGGAGTTAGCTTAACACTTAGATCACTCTTTGAACATCATCATACAGCAAGGCAGGATACAGCACACTTGCAGCAATAGTTCTTTACTATATTTAGTGTAATTTGAAAACTCTTCATCTGTCATGTTCACCATAGGAAGAAAATTATTTCTTCAGTCCAGAACAAGTTAGAGTGATCCCAGTACAGGCTGTAATGCCTTTAAAAAGGAACACTTGACTTTCATTTTGATAATGTGAAATGTCAAACTGATTGTTTCTTTCCCAGATATCAGCCAGGTGAGGTTTTCCCCGTTCACTTTAACGTTGCTGTCAGCTCACTTTAATGGAAACTTATCAAACAATCTTCATGCTCCTGCACAGCATGTGATCTTCTTCCAGTTTTCCTAAAATGAGAATAGGGAAATACTCTGTCATTTGGCTGGAACCTGTCTCCTGAACTGACATAAGATCCAAAACAGCTCTTATTTTCACCACTAAGGCAAGAAGTAATGAAAAAAAAAACTTTATTGTACAATTAACTTTCTGACCATTTTTAAAATTTAGGCATATTGGCTCCAACTTCAGATGTGCAGCTAAAGTTTTATGTAGCTGTTGATATTTAGGCTCAGTCTCTTTTAAATTTTGCAATCTGCTACCACAGGTCAGGCCTGTAGAAGCTTTTCTTTCACAAGTCCAGATGAGATCAGCTAAGCCATTTGTGTACTTCCATGATGCCATTTTGGTGCACATGACACTGCAACATACAGATAGGACTGTCACAGAATGTATGAGCACACATATTAGTCTACTGATTATTTTTGCCCTTTAGTCTGAAGAAGTTTCAGTAATGTGGATACTTTTCACATTTTTAAAATGTTCATTTATTAAATTCATTTTAGAGAAGGCAAAATATTATAATTCAAGACTAAATTAGCCATGCCAAACTTTTTAGAAGATTCCTCATTTCTCTCAAATCATTCTTCTACCATTGTTTTAAATGGGAAATACATATTTCCTATGCCATTTCTATCTAAAGCAAGACATTCCACAACAGTTAAGATTTTTTTTATCCCTACCTTTTTTATTTCCAAGTTATCCCACCACCTCACATATATTCCACCAATGAATTTTTATAATTTCTTGGTAAGCTTTGACATCCTTTCTTTCCTACCCCACAAGCCCAGAAGGATACCATCTCTATTTTTCAGTGTTGTTTTCCTTGCAGTACTTTGCATTTTGTATTAACATTACACATTTTTTGAGACCAAACCTTGAGATGCAAAAGATGCTGTACCTTTGGCACTTACCAAAGAATGATCTCATACCCAGATCAAAGAAAGGGTTTTCAGTTTGTTTGGCTTTGCACCAACCTGCTGAGTCATCTGATATTCATTAATTTATTAATCCTGTTTGCTCTTCTATTATCCATCAGCACAATTGTGTTAATAAAGAGATCTGTATTTTTCCATAAATGAAACACAAGGCTTGATGTAAAAAGCCTGAAAGTACTTCAGAAAAGCCCATTTAGACAAGTGATAGAAAGACATGGAAATGAATTTTGGATGGTTTTCCTTAATTGTTTTATAGTTCACAGCTGGATTCATGCTGATTAAGCTAAATTAAGAAATGGACTTCCCTGGCAAGACAGTGAACAGAGAAAAGTGACCAAAAAGACAGATAATTATTCCTTTAAAATTTGATTTGAAATCAAGAATAAAATATGCAGGAATAAAATAATAAAAGGGGGAAAAAAAGCAATTAAAACTATTTTTAAAAATAGAGAATGGGCCTGGCAGACTTATGTAGTAGAGAACAACAAGGAAAACATGGTTCTTATTTGGGATTGCTTTCTTTACTTTTGTGTCTTTTACCTTTCTTACAAATAAAGAAATCCTCTGTACAGCAGTGTCGCTATTGCTATATAGAACAGACTATTTGGTGTGTTTTACTGCATTCCTTAGGTTGTCTTAACAAGTGTGACATTTGTGGATGTTTTTTAATGGTTTCTTGGTCACTGGATCGCTTGGACTGACTTGCTTCCTGGAATTAAATTCAAACACAAACACACACAAAAACACAAACACATATCTTTTTTCCAGGCAGGCCTTTGCATGTGCATATATAGACATCCATATATGTGTGTCTATATATAGTCACATATATACATGTATATGTAAATATATATAAATATATCTATATATATATATATATGTACATATAGCTATCTATGAAAGAAGAATTTCCAAAAATGCTGCACTTGAGCCTAAGACACTGGATAATATTGACTAGAGGAATTGACAAATAGCATTGTTAAGCAGCTCTGGAAGTCTTCAGTATGCTTCATCATGCAGACAAACTTGAAATGTAGAATGGAGAAGCCCATAAGGGCTTTTAGGTCCTGGCTTTTTTGCATAGAGCTAGCAATGACTAAGAGGTCGCCTGAGCCCTTCAGAGCTTTTTGGCACTGTGCCTCTCTGACTCCCAGAATGGAGGTTTTAGTAAAATCATCAGCCCCACGGTGTGTGTACACTAGCAAGCAAGCTACAGGATCTTGGTAATTGTTCAGTTGTCAGACAATCCATGCCAGAACTGGGAACACCAGCCAACTGCTTCCAGGGCAGATTCATCATGTTGACTGACCCAGAACAAATAAGCTGTGTGAACCTGTCCCAGCTTTTGACAATCAAAACTTTCAGATTCCCTGCTCTGGAATCATTCTTGGTGATCGGTCCCAGACCTGCCAAACTTGGCAGCAGTAAATTGATTGCTCTGGAGCAGCCTGGCAAGACTAGAGGATTTGCCTTTGATTTGGCAAAATGTAGTCAAACCTGAGATGAGTCAATCAAAGCAATCAGACTCAGTGAAATGCTTTTCAATGAAAATATTTCCCTCGGAAATGTCGGACCATCTGTACTCGAGTTAATAGAGCCGGTTCTCACTAAGGTCATAAATATGTATTACATGCATGTTTCCCTTAGCATTTTACTCTAATCACAGTGGGCTTTTTGGTAAATGTTAATTCAGAGGTTTTTCAATGCACATAATATTTCACATTTTGACCAGCAATCTCTGTATTATGTTTCCTACATTTTTTCCCCCTTATAGGTATCTTCCTGAAATGGAGCATGCACTGTGCAGCTGTTTAGAACACTCTCTACATAACTTTTTCCACAGTGTCTAATGTTTTCTTTGCCCTGTCTGCACCTGAAAAGAGTAGCCTTCCAGGTCAAAGTTATTCATGTTATAAGACAATCAGAGACAGTTCAGTTTGTGACTCATTACTTATATACACATTATTTATATGTGACTCACTCTTCCCAGACACCTGAACTTCTTCCTGAACTGATAGTTCTTCCTGAACTATCATGGCATTAGAGCACAAGTAGTATGCACATTTATCCTTCTCCTACTTGGGTGTGTTCATATAGCAGAAGGCTTCATCAGATCTGCTTTAAGGGCAGATTAATCTGAAATAGGGAAGGTGGACCTTGTTTATATTAAGATGAAGTTATGGACAAAATTATGATCACTTGAAAATAGGTGTTTGCACAGACCTATGATGCTGAAAGCCTTATCTGCTGCACTGACTTTCCTCCTTTGAATATGGCTAAAAATTTGTCAGTTGTAACCCAATAACTTGATTTACTTCTCTTGCCCATGCCTCATTAGGATTCATAAAATCAGTATTTCTCAGATTATTTCTCATCAAGGCTTTTAGTCAAACATGGTTTGAAATTTCTCTTTTGCATTCCATAATTTATCTAAAATGTGAGAAATCTGGGTTGTTTTGGCTGCTTGCTTGATTGTATTTTTTTTTTTTTTTTGGCTCTTCTTTACAGGAAATCAGCTTCACATCTATTTCCTAGGTAAAAGTGAGTGGTGTGAAGGGTCACACCAACCAGAGACCACCTGCCTCTGATTCTAGGAGTAAACTTGCCAGGCTGTGGTGAAAATAAGAGGCAACTCTTCCTAGTTGGGTAATACCTTCCCCTGAGAATCAGGAGGTCTTGCATTTTCATCCTAGATCATACAGGTCACACTAGTAAACTTGGTGCTCAGGGCATGTAGTTGGGTACATGATGAGTCTTTAACCATTAAAATAATCCCTGCTAGTTAGGTTCATGTTAGCTAATGCCTTCCCAGGCTGTGCCAAGTAGTCTGGAGAAGAGCAAAGTTTTTGAAGAGAGCTGAGAGTATTCCTGGTGCTCCTGCCAAACAGTGTGGATGAGGTGGGTGTGAGGGAAGAATGACAATTTAGTCATGCACATGTTAGTCCTCGTCCATTCTGTTCACCAGCATAAAGATAAACAGAGCATCTGTGAGCCAAAGGAAAGTCAGTCAATGAAATGCTGAGGAAAACATTTGAAAATACAGCTTTTAGTCTTTCTCATGCCTTTCTTGAAGACACTTATCACAAGATTAAAATCTAGCAGCCTGCCCTTACTGGGTGACTGATACATGTTACTATATGTAAAATAAAAACATTTTCAATACATATCAAATATGTTCATCCTGGCATCCAGAACGAGCAAGATGGAATAGTTTTGATGGCACAGGACAAATGAGAATCACAGACTGTGTCTTCTTAAAATAGAGAAAAAGGAACTTAATGTGGGTATAGATCCCTATATTGCAAATATCCTATATGCACATTTTTATGGAGAACATTTTAAGATATCTAACTTCACTAATGAATCATATAGGGATCTTCATGATTCCATCCCTGGGACAAGTGCTTAAAAATTGGGTATTTTGATCTGTTAGCTCCTAAATACCCTTGGAAACTAAGCCAATGAGACTTAGAATTTTGAAATCCCCATTGCATAATAGTAAGATAGGAAAAGAAGAAAACTAAGTTTTAGTCAATCTGCCTAGGAATAAATCATAACCCTGAGGATATATTTTTACAATGCCTCTAATGGGAATTCATTGTGACTTTGAAGGATAAGATAGAAAAGTAGAATGCATCAAAGTGTTTGAGAAACCTCAAAGGAAACAAATAGAATTGGAATTATTCAGTGTGATTACATATATCCTAAAACTGTCTAAATAGACTGGTCTTAAAGCATACATTATGGCCCAGTGGAATAACTTGGAATAAAACCAAGCTTCAGTAATCGTCTTGCACATATAAAATTTGCATTTAAATAACATTAATGAATTAAGTGTCAAAGTCATAAAAAGAATTTTAAAATTCCTTCTTGGTGAAAAAAGTGATATTTTTAGAAGTATGTATATAAATGCCTGATGAGTTAAAAGAGTTGAACTTGCACATTTTCTCTAAGAGAAATATTGAATTCCTCTCTTCACTAGACCCTCCTAAGCATTTACAAATTCCCATTCTGGTGCAAGCTGAATGTTTCAGTTGCAGCAAGTTCTTGTTTTGAAGAAACAGGATTTCACAATTGGTGATTTTATCAATGGGCCACCGTCAGGTGTAGAGGGCTCAATTGCCAGGTCCTGTACTTGGGTCACAAGACCTGCATGCAACACTACAGGCTTGGAGAAGAGTGGCTGGAAAGCTGCCTGGTGGAAAAGGACTTGCAGGTGTTGGCTGACAGTCAGCTGAACCTGAGTCAGCATGTGACCGTGTGGCCAAGAATGACAATGGCTTCCTGGCTTGTGTCTGAAATAGTTTGGCCAGAAGGACCAGGACAGTGATTGTTCCCAGAATTGTGAGACCGCACATCAAATCTTGTGTTCAGTTTTGTGCCCCTAGAATGATGCTGAGGTTTTGGAGAGGGGGCAGAGAATGGCAAAAAAGCTGATGAAGGGTCTGGATCACAAGTGTTATGAGAAGCAGCTGAGGGGGCTGGAGTTTAGCCTGGAAAAAAAAAGGAAGTTCAGGAGAGACCTTATCACTCTCTGCAGCTGCCTGAAAGAAGGTTGTAGTGAGATGGGTGTTGCTCCCTTCTGCCAAGTAAAAGTGATAGGATGAGAGATAAAAGTCTTGAGTTCTCCAGGGTAGGTTTAGTTTGGATATTGTGATAAAAATGTCTTTCACTGAAAGGGTTGTCATGCATTGGAATGGGCTACTTAGGGAAGTGGTGGAGTCGTCATCCCTGTAGGATTTTAAAAAACATATAGATGTGTTACTTAAAAAAAGTAAAAATTGTTTAGTGGTGAGCTTGACAGTGTTAGTTTAATGGTTGGACTTGAGGACCATAAACTTTCTTTCCAAATTAGATAATTCTATGATTCTGCTTTTTGACACTGTCAAGAGAAGTCCTCTGGTTCATGTTGTTGCTTAACTGGAAAATTTAATTTCTAAATACCAGTTGATGTGGAAAATTTCTTGTTGAGTTATTTGTCTGAAGATTAAAAGATGGACATCTCTGAAGTGTGTTTTTAAGGTGATAGTAAAATCAAGATGTACTAAAGTTAGTGCTATATTTTAGTAGCATTTTTTTGAAGCGCTAGAGATGCGAAATGTGTTTTCGCTTCCTTTGTGTACAGCCCTTGTTGTATAAATAATATCATAGATCAGTGCAAAGAAAAATGTGCTTTTAACATTATGGAGATTTTATACAAATTTTTTTTCAGCTGAGAAATGATAAGTGGTACTGTAGTATTCTGTTTCAATGCTTTCTGATGAAATATGTCTTATTTCCCTTCAAAATCACTTATGCAATATGAAAAGTTAAATAAGAAATATTTAAATTGAGGTAATACTTAAAATACTGTAGTGGTGTTTTTCAGACTTTTTATACTCCATGAAGTACTTAAGTCAAAATTTACAAGAAACATCTACCTACTTTGTTAAAGAAAATCACTCCCCAAAATCTAGTGCTGGCTTTGTTCCACCATGTATAGTACAGCCTCTATGCTGTTATTTTTTTATTTTCTTGAAAGCCATAATTTTGAGATTTCACAGCAATAAACTGTTATCTTTTTTTCCCATTCCATTTGTTTCCTTCCATGTGACAAAGAACATATGGACTTCTCATTCTTAAAAAAGAAAATGTATTCAATGCTTTCATATGCTGCTATGGAACATAAGCTCAGTAATATTATTGAAGTGTTTTTTTGCTATATTTTTTTTTCATTCTCAATCATAGAAGAAAAACAATTGGTAAAAGCCTGCATGAAATCCACTTTGCCTCTTGAGTCTGCCTCTAAGTGATTTCAAAATATATTAAGAGGAATCTGTCTGAAAAGATAATCTTTACATACTGATTGTGTCAGTTGTCTGAAAAGTGCCTTATGTATTAGATCAATATTATCAGCTATACATGGATAGCACAGTGATGTAACTTACATTTATTTCTACAAATGATGTCCTGAAAACAGCTGTTGTAGCAAGTTGAATTTATCTCTGCAAGGCCAAGTAAACGAACAGCACAGATGCCCTTTGGCAAATAGAAGGATAAGTGGCTTCTATGGTCCTTCCAGTACAGATCAAACTGACAACAAGCAAAAGGTGGAAAAGATCATGAATTTAGCCCATGTACGTGCTAGGTTTTGACATGCTTGTCTGTATGTCAATCAATACGAAATACTGCAACTCAGAAGAAGAGAAAACTAACAGCTCTCAGGGCTGTCACTTGAGGAGATGGTGGTTGTAATGTTTGATTTTTTTCCTTATATCTGTACAATCAGTTGCAGTGTAAAATGGGGAAAGATAAGAGCTAGCAAGGAGGGAATTTTCAGTTCTATTGAAATTCTTATTTTGTGTCTGGTACAAGAAAAACATCTATTGCATTTTTTCTATCCATTACTGAGATGTGGGCTTAGGAAAGGAAACTTATACTGTAATGAGTAGAGGCACTAAAGTTGTTAAATACTTTCTTGACACATAATATGTCTGTCAGCTAATATTTGTTTCTGTAGATATAAGTCTTAAGGGGTAAAAACAAGGCAGATTACATTTGTTCTGTAAAGGCAGGGAATTCCTATCAAAAAGTAATGTTTTGAGCTAGACATTCATAATCAGAATCATGGAAAGGATTGCCCTCTGTGATCAGACTCTAAGATTTTACAGAAAATCAATATTGTAATCAGAGGTTATCAGGTTGAATGCTAAAATTCACTCCTATTAAAATGGCTATTTTAGAAAGCAAAGAGAAGAGAAAACCATGCCTCAAACCCTTCTCTCTTAACATTCATTATTGTTTGGGTGCATGACTATGCATTTTCCTTAGCCAAGATGAGTATTGTTGAATTAGTTCACCTTGTTTAATTAAAAAAAAAGAAAAAAAGAAACAAACCCAAACACCTACAACAAAAAATCATAACACAAATTTAAGAGTTTTCACTTAAGTTGTCAAATAATTGCACAGAGCCTAGTCAGTCTAGATGGTTTGTTAAACAAGCTACACATTTCTGTCTCAGTGCACACATCACAATGTTTGAAATATTAGCTGTTCTGTGGATTAGATTAAAATGATATACTTGAATTCGAAGCATTAAACTTTGACAGGACTATGCTATGACAAGAAAGCATTCTGCAGAGAAGATACTAAAACTGCTGAATAGCTGTGCAAGTAATTATCTTCATATGCATTTGTGATGTTTTAAAACAGCAGATAATTTTATGTTACTTGTACAGTTCTGAAGTACAACTGATTAAAAGACTGAGCTGTAAGTATGAAATTGTATGCTGTCATTCCAACCCTTCATACAAGGCTCTGAGAGAACAAAGAACATGCAATACTCCAGTTGAAGGCATTAGTAAAGCCTAGATAAGTTTTGGCATAAAATTGATTAAGCTACTCTAACAACATCTATGCTATATAAAAAGGAACACAGACAAGTTCTGTATTAGAGGAGGTTTGAAAAAAATACAAACTATGTAAAAAAACCAAAATATGTTGTTTTGAGTTGATTCATTGATAGTTAAAAAAATCCTTAAAACCTGAATCTATTTGAAGCTTCAAAATACTAGTTAATTTCCTATTTGCTATTCATAATGTTATTCCTTATGGAATCGAATACCTCTGATTCATTTAGAAACTCACCCTTCTAATGGAATCTTTCTGTGAATGTTAGGAGTACTTGTCTGTGTTTTCTCACAGTTGTTTTCCCAGGCACATGCTGTGGTGGCATTTACAGCAGACACTCACCATAAGATCTGTTTAAAATTTTTGCATGAATTTTGAACCCGCTATTATTAGGAATATATCAGTATAGAACCATCCATTCCATGCCCATACCCATGCTTAGTGAATGACAACAGTGCTCTGCTACAGTAGCTGCTACTTATAATATGTTAATTCATTCATTTGTCTTTATGTTCTCCCATCTGGAACCAAAGTGAGATGCTAAATTAATAAATGACCCTTCTCTCTAGGAAGAATCAACTCTTGAAGGACACTATAGTGGTGACCATGGCTTGCTTTCTGCTCTGTGGCTTTGATTCTATTTTTCCAAATGTAAAAGGGCTATTTTATAAAGTGCTGGTGTTTAGATATCACATTCTGTGTGCTTGAGGATTCATACATATTATTATGTTTTCCTTTCTGCAAGGTCCAAAATTTGTTACTAAATAGGAAAACAGATACCAACATTCAGCAAAACCTGCAAATCTCATATTCTTCAATTACTGGCAAACAGTTCTTTATGGAAAAAAAGTATATGCAATGGATTGTGGTAACTTAGAATTACCTTCATTAATCATTAAAAAAAAATAGATACAATGGTTATTTCTTGGTTATTCACCCATTCGTAATTGATCAGATAAGAAAAAAAGTAAAATAAGCAAAAATATACTTTTATCACTGTCTTAAAGGAAATTTCTCCTGAAGGACAAAAGATTTTCTTTAAATATGCACATCTTGTTTACTCTATCTGCATAGACCCTCTACCATCTCTTACAATAAAATTTGTGTTTAGAGCTCATTAAAACCATTCCTTGATGTTTAGATAGGGTCCTCTAGTGGATTCTAATAACTATTTCCTTGTTTTGAGCACAAAAAATCTGAACATATAAACCAAAAAAACCCACATGACATTGTTCATACAGTACTGCTGTTAAATATTTAAGACCACCCTTGAAAAAAAAAATCAATAATATTTTCCTAGACATTAATTTAGCTACTAAGTATGACATTAAAATAGTTTTAGGATTTCTGGTTCCAGAAATAGTAATTTGACCTACATGGAAGAAATTGATTGTGAATGAGGCATAAATTGTCCATAATTTTTTAATTATATGTAACCAAAATGATCAAGAACTGTTGTTTTTTGCGCTTCCTAAGTAACATGCCTGCAGTGACTAGAAAGTTAATATTTTGCAGTGGTCACAAACTGTTAGCAACAGTTAGAGTGGTTGAAATTATGCCATTTCCTTTGCTAATTATAAATAGTGTCATCACCTAGTTTGTTTTTTTATTTTTTTCAATTTCATACCGATTACAAGAAATAATAAATTGATAGTAAGATGAGACATTAGAAATAACAAAATAAGGTAAGGTTATTCTGAGATTCAGTATAGGATATAGAGAATTAAATACTATGACAAGCAGCAGAGCAATGTAATGTTTTGGGAGTAAATGAGGGGCTATTCTGAATCTAGAGATGATGAAGTGATGAGTAAAATGCCAACCACATTCTTGGGTACTGAAGGAAGCCCCACTCCAAATTGCTGTTTATTGAAACCTGAAATATAACTGTAGTCTTTCTTCCAAATCTAGGAATTATTTCTTCTGGCACAATAAAAAAGCATGATTCCAGCTGAACTGTAACTGGAGATATAGGACAAACTGGTATTTTCACCTGAAGGATGTCTGCACAGTTTGTAACATATAGCAATGGAAGTTATTGTGTAATCAGGAGTTGAGAGACAGCTATTATAACAGCAGCACAACAGTCAACAGGGAAAAGTAAAATATCAGATAAAAAAGTCTGGTCATATTGTAAGTTTCTTTTTCATTTTCACATTAAAATATCAATATGCCTTACACACAACTGTGCTTCTTATCATAACCATATTAGAATTTATAGCAAACCTTCCAATTGCAATATCTCCTGCAGTACATGTTTTGTATTTACATTAGTCATGGAACATACTCTACTTCAGCCAAGTAAAATAAAGTAAAACAAATAGCTAGTTGTTTCAGAAAACTGCTTTAAAGTCATAATATCATTTCCATATCATATATTATTTTCTATAATTTTTGAGTTTTACCACATAAATTGTGCATGAAGTATCTGTTAAATAATGCACCTCCTTTTCTTTCTACATCTTCCTTTTTTTAAACTTTTTTACAAATGAAACCTCAGTAAAAATAAATATTCTAGCTCAGGGTGTGCTGCATTGTGCATTCTAAAATGTTGAAAAGCTCTGACAGCTAGTGCAAAGGTAAACTATGTTATGGAAAACAAAAGAAGCAATAAAAATACTCATATATTTTGGTAGAAGAAGTTATATTTTCTCAACTTAATAAAACTTCATCAACTTTCAACTTTCTTAACTTTCAGGCATATTTTCCTTCTTGCCTATTTTTTCTGAAGTAATGACTAAGTCAAATTTATCATTATCACAAAATTTTCTCCTACAAATACATTTTAAAAATTATATTTCTTCTGGTTTTTTTTTGTTTTGTTTTGTTTTCCTTTTTTTTTAGCTTTATTGTAACAAAATTATTGGTTTCATTCTCTACTTCTGCCAAACACTGGGCAGCTTGACCTTCACTTTTCTGATGTGATTTACATATAATCTCTTTTGAACAAACAAAACTATCTCATCCTTCTTGCTACCTGCCATTCCAAGGAGCTAGGAAATCAAAATTTTCCTGATTTTTCTCTATTTATAAATGGTGAATCATCTATTTTTTTAATATTACATTATGTTTCTGTTTCAATTTTAATATTAAATTATATTTCTTAATTTCACAATTCAGACTGAGTGAAAAAAAATTTGGTTTAGGGAATAACACAAATATTCAACTTAATGAATACACACAAAAGTTAGAATGTGTGTTTTATTGGAGCAGATAGAAGTGTTTTGATGGATATTTGACTGACTTAAAGTATATCAGTTTGGAAATTAAGCACTTTGTGTTACTGACACCACATGCAGCTCAATTCTTACAGATAAATTTCTATAGAAATTTTATTTTTTAAGTTTTCTCCATCAAGTCTGTCTTTTAAAGACATTTGTGTAAAATAACCAAGATATATCAAAGTTTCTGTAGCTTATGTTTGTGTATTACTTCTTTTTCTGATACAGAAATTGCTAGTTTTACAAATGAACACAGCTCACAACAAACTTCTAAGGTTATAGATTAAAAAGAGAGTTTTTGAGAGATTTATTTACTTAAAATGACCATGTAATACAGCTTGAGGATTATTTTTATGGGTTTTTCTGCAATCACTTTTTTCTGTCCCAAGGCTGTTCTTTGTCCTGAGTGAGCTGCATATTGATATAAGAAATTAGCAATATTAGCTTAGTCTGTGCTAATCACCCAAGTCTTTCAGTTGAGTCATTCAAGATATGATTACAGTGCTTTTCCTCTCTTTGAATTTCCATGTTTTGTTCCACACATTCCAAAAAACCCTTGGAAGAGAAAAGAAAGAAAAGCAATGCTTATATCTTTCTGTTCACCAGTGAAATAATATGGAATTTGATTTCAATTAAATATTTAAAAAATTTTTTAAACATAAATGAAAAAAATTATAGGGATGGAACAAAGTACCTTGAAATATGCCCTTTGTTTTAAAATTATTTTACTTATCAGATGTAGGTGAGAAACAGAATGGCAAAATGCTTCTATAATATTCACATAGTAGATAATATTACTGTTATTTACCTGTTCACTTGGTAACACTCAATGTAATAGGATGGTATCTTAATGAAATATTGTTAAAAAAGATAGATCTAAAGTTAGAACTGCATAAGAACATATGGGAAAACTCAAAGTTTGAGAAATGTGAGATTATAAGGTACTTTGGGTGTTAATAAAATGACAAAAAGTTTTTTTAAAAGTGGAACAATATTTTTGCATTTATTTCATTGCATAGGACAGATGTAGATAAAGCAAGAAAACAGTGTTGGAGGTTGCAGTTGCCACTGTCCCTAAGAACCTGGGAAGTATGCAATGACTAAAGTCCTCTCCTGATAAAAGGATACTCTACTTATACAGTGTTTAAAAGGAAATTGGGACAAATTCTCATTTGGTGTGCATGACAGTTCGTGAAATATGAAGTGAGCAACCAAAAAAAAATTTTTGAAAATGGTCACCCATTTTTAACAATTGTCAAATGTGAGATCTTTGACAACAAATTGCTGAAAATGCTGTATATTCACAGTAGCAATTAAAAACAAAGGGACATGTGCCTTGAACATATCAAATGCTGCATAATGAAAATTGCTTAGTCATAAGAGGCTCCAGCTGCCTCCTTCACAAAATGTAGCAATCTTCCTCTATTTTGGATCTCCAGCTATGAAATGAAATTATGCTGCTCCTTCATCTACCAAACATATCTTAAAAAGTTGTAATACTGTAGTGCTTAGACTAGTTCAAAACACCCTGGGAGATAATTGATAATCTGCAATAAGAACAGTGTTGAAATAGTGTCCAGTAAGTAAACCCTAAAGCTATACTTTGAGCAAAAATATTTTAAATGAAAATATAAAATATTATTGCATTATCCGGTGCATGCAAGCAATGTTTATTTTCTACAAAATGAAGCAGAGGGTAGAGAAAAATATGACAATATCATAAAATACATATAAATGTTTGAAACTTTGAAATAAGTCTACAAAATTAATTTTAATTTTCAGATTGCTCTTCTTTGCCTGACTTTTCAACTTCTAGAATGCTCTTTTATATAGATGTAGCAATTATGAATGGTTGAATGGAAGATACAAACCATTTATAGTAGCTACTTCACCAAATTAAATCTGTGATTGTGATCACTCATAACTGTGAAAAATCCAATGATACTAAATAAGGAAGATAATGTGCCAGGAAAAAATATGCATTATTTTTAAATGCATACTCTATTTCTGCCTATTTGACCTAATCATCTCATTGCATCTCAGACTAGTTTTTTTTTTGTCTTAATAGAGCATTGTGTTCTGATTCCCAACATTACCACTCCCAGATTGACTGCTTGTGAAAGCACAGAGACAGACAGAACAGCTCACTCAAACAATTTCATATGATATTTTCCTTTTCCCAGGGGAATGGTAACTTCAAACAGCGGCTGATTGATGAGCATGCCAGGATCTGCAGTGCAATGGAATCACACATTGAAGAAATCATTCAGCTGGAAATGATTCAGACTATGTTTCAACTATATATTTGACTTTGTGTGCAGTCAAAGCCTTATCACAGCTTTGTCATTACTAAAGAATAAACAGACACCTTAAATAAATTTGATGGAAATAAAACCAGGAAGAGAGTTGATTCAAAGACTTGCAATTTGTATGGAAAAAAAATTAAAAATCTAATTTATGACGTATCTGAAACACTAGACTAAGGAAGGTAATCTACACAGAAGAAGGGGAAATGTCTTTGCCTTGAAATGAAACATAAAGTCTTTAGGACAAAAACTACATCTTAATTTTTGAAGACTGTTATATGGTGTAGTTAATTCAAAACCTCCTTATAACTGTATTATTTTGATGATAGATTTCCGATTTACTTACCTGAGACTGAACCCAGTGATTTATGTTGCTAATTTTCTTGACTGAGCTAAGTGTTAAGCTGACCATCAATCAGGATTAGATTGCGTCTTGGAACTGTCTTTACTTGATCATTCAGGTAAATACTGTCAGTCTATTTAAACAGGATCTTCTCTGTTACTGTGATAGAGAAGCCATTGTACAGAATAAAATCATAAAACAATTTAGGTTGGAAAGGACCTGTAGATTCTCAAGTCCAACCATTAAAATCACCCTGCCAAATGCACCATTAAACCATTTCTCTAAGCAACACAGCAACACATATTTTAAACACCTACAGGGATGGTGACTCCACCTCATCTCTGGGCAGCTTGTTCCAAAGCTTAACAATCCTTTCCATGAAGAAATTATCCTAATATCTAATCTAAATCTACTCTGGCACAACTTGAGGCAATTTCTTTTGATCCAACTAAAACTGCTTTGCACTGACTTTCTGGCCTATATTCCTTTATCTGATATAAGTCCCAGCCTACTCACATGCTGTTTTGGCACGTTGTCAGCACCCCTATTTTTTTTTTACAGAGACATCTACTGCTTTGACAGGAAGTTTTATTCTTCTCATTCTTGAGGGCTGTTGCTCAGGGTTGTGGTTATACTTTTCAACCTACACTTGCTAACAAATTACACACTGTATTCACCTTTGGTTTATTTACACTAAGGTACTAAGATTATGTAAACCTGTAAGATCATTTTCATTTTATCTTTATAGAGTGTGCGTTATTTTAGGCTGAAAACCCTAGAGTTGCAAAAGAAATAAACTAAACTGAAGGTAGGAATTTAGACAATAATATGCCTTTAAAATCTCAAAATCACAGCACAAGCAATAGGTTTGACCATTTTACCATAGCAAGTAGACCAAATTAGACAATTGCAAACCCATAATAGAGAAAGTTGGCACTACAGCACAATTTTCTTAAATTATTTGGAAATACGCATAAAATTGAGCTAAGAGATCAAACAAGTCCAGACAACTTGGTCATTTCTGCAGTATGTTATATTTATTTGTTTTCTTAAAATCTGAGGCTTGTTGCTAACACTCTGAAGCATGAACTTGTTTTCCCCACAATTTACTAAATTGAAATTGCTATTCAGCTCTTTCCTGTTAGGCACCTCTGTAATACTTTTCCATACTCTTGCTCCAGCCATTGGATTTCTGAATAGAGAAAATTGCTATCTATACTTGCCATTGCCTTTCACTGTGGTTGATTGTTGACCATTCCTTTAATATTTTTGCTATTACTATAACCATCACTTTTTAACACTTCTCAGCAAATCTTATCTGAGGTAATAGAAGAAACATCTGTTCTTTCACAGAAATAAATCATGCAGGGAAGTTAAAAAAAAAGAAAAAGAAAAAAAAGAAAGGTGCTGCATCTGGTTAGGTTTTTTTTTGATAAATCTCTTGGTTATAAATTTCAATGTTATACTGATTGCATCTTGTTTAAATAGAATTTGCCAAATAATTTTGTATTTTTAATGATCTCTTTCTTTAGATCCCTCCTGAAATGGTTACAACAGAAGTGTGCTCACATGAACCAATGACAAGTGACCTGTAGACCATAATGCTTACTTAATTTACAAAATTTATCTTATCATATATGCAGACAAATAATTCCCTGAGAGACCCCTTAGTTTCTTAAGTAGTGTGGAAAAATCACTAGGGGGTTGCTTACTTATTTCCCTTCTCCTTCTCCTCTCCTCTCCTCTCCTCTAATAATTCTCTGTAGATGTGGAGTAGAATTCCCTGCAAAGTTCCTCATTTTTCTGCTTCTAACTGTTAATATATTACAACATATAATTCCTTGTGAACTCCTCTCATTTAAATTACATGTAAAATAATAACAATAATAGCATCTGGCTTTCCTATAGTATTTTTCATCAACAGATTTCAAAGAGCTTTGCAAAGAAAGTAAAAAAACCAAACTTTATTACTATTAAAATAAGCTACATGCAACTGGTGTTTTAAACAGAAAATACAATAACCTGTTAAAAAAATAACCCTGCTCCAGGGCACTTCCAATTTAGGACAATATTCCATGTGGAGAGAACAGCTTTCCCCAAAGTATTTACCTGTGTGCTCAACAATTTATATATTCATT
The DNA here is from genome assembly GCF_051311805.1 of Agelaius phoeniceus. Taxonomy (NCBI): domain Eukaryota; kingdom Metazoa; phylum Chordata; class Aves; order Passeriformes; family Icteridae; genus Agelaius; species Agelaius phoeniceus. The sequence goes on along the minus strand of NC_135267.1, from coordinate 9,115,850 downwards.
ACTTACTGAAGAGGGAGAGACACATTCTATAATTTCTCTGTGGGGTTTCAGATATTTTTATTCCCCTGGAAATATTCAGCATAAATATCAAGTTTGTCTTTGCTTACAGCAAGCTACATAAAATTCTGTAGTTTACTACTTGCATTTCTAAGGCTTTTATGCTTTTACTCTTTATGAATATTTCTGTCAGCTTTTTTTTAACTTCATAAAATTATTCATTAAGTGGAAAACTGAATTTTATTTGTAAGTGTAGCAAATATCAGGCAGATGTTTTACTCAGGGACTTTTTTGTATCATGCGTGTGTGCTACTATAAGGTTTATGCCAGGAGATTTGCCAGTTTTGAGTCTCAAGGTCAAGAAAACAGGGAAGAGTAACCTAAGGGATGTTGGGTAGGGATCTCCTTCAGCCTGCCCCCGTGACTGAGAGGGGTAAATAAGGCATTCTACCAACAGTCACTAGAGCCTCCCATCTGCAGGCACTTTTCCTCATAGGACTCTTTGTTTACTCAGAGAACTGCCAGAAGGGAAAAGGTACTTTCATAAAGATAATCCAAGAAATTGCTCCGCTCATGTCATGGTTTAACACTCCCTTTGCTCTGCAGTGGGATGGAGGAGACAATCAGAGGAGTGAAAATGAGAAAACTTGGGATTGGAACAAAGATAGCTTAACAGGTAAAGCAAAAGCCACTCATACAAACAAAGCAAAACAAGATGTTTTATTTATCATTTATCAGTTCCTATGGACAGGCAGGTGTTCAGCCATTTCCAGGAAAGCAGGGCTCCATCAAGTGTAATGGTGATTTGGGAAGATAAATGTCATCTTTTTGAATGTCCCCCTCCTTCCTTCTCCTCCCACCTTTATGCTAAATATGACAGCACATGGTAAGAATTATCCCTTCTGTCAGGTTGGGTCATCTGTCTCAGCTATGTGCCTTCCAGAAAATGTCAGTACAATGAAATTTTGCTTTAGTAGTTGGGCTATTTTACAGTATTGGGAGACAAAACTGGTCTCAAATTACATCGTTCTGATAAAGCTCTGTACATAACATCTTGCTTCTATAACTTCAACTATGTTAGTAGACGTAAATAAAGAAATAGTTAAATTATTTGAAATTTGGCTTGCTAGAAGAGTTATACAAAAATAATTTAGCAAGAGGAGTTTTCTTACTTCTGGTTGTTGGTTTGTTTTCTTTTAATAAATCTTAAACTATTTGGACCTCTATTATATCTCTACAACTTCTACCTAGTTTAAAGCAGTGCTTTAAAATACTTTTTGTTATTTCATGTTGTCTGGAATATCTAGAGAGAAAACATAAAATCCCACAGTAGAGTGTAAATTCTCAAGATTCATCTCTTATATATTAGTATTAGTAATTCACGTTTTTTTCCGAGTTCAGTTTGATGGTTAATTTATTCTACCATGAACAAACTTAATGGCTTTGTGGTTGGTGTCTCTGTCTTGGTCATCTCTGTAATTCAGCTGTAATATGTAGTCTGATTCAACTATTTATGTTCCCAGAGCCATGGAACATTACTTTGACTGGGAGTTTTAAATCCTGCAGATATTTGTCTGCATGTTGCTTAGCTCTGAATTATAGGTATCAAAATCCATTTAATGCTTTTGTCATCTTTATCTTTTTCCATATTTTGTCTCACAATGAGCAATGCAAATCTGTTGTTCGTACTTGTTCATTCAAATTTTGGTCTTGCCTTTATTTAGCTATTTATGATTATTCTTCTGTTTCTCTCTTTGTCTTTTAGAGCAGGTATGATTGTCCTGACGCAAATAATTTGCACATTGTTCAGCTCGGAATTTATGAATAGATAATCAGATAATATATAGTTTTAAATAACCAATAAAAACTTTGTATTTTTAAGTGAAGACTAAAATAGTGACAAAAGCTTGTTATTTTGGAAACAATTTATAACATTTAATTTAATATCAGTTTTCTAATTTTTTTTTGTGCTTCTTATTAAGACTATAAAATGGTTTCATTTACCTCATTTTTGCTAGTGACTACTCACAGGAGGTCAATGTACTAATGAAAGATTGCAGTCTGTGGTGCTAGTACTTCCTTTGACAAATTAAGTAGGCTAGGATAAGATGTCTTTCAAACCTGAAGATTTGGTTTTGTTGTATGGCACATTTATACATTACACAAATGTTAGCACATAAAAATGGTAGTGTGCATGCTTAAAATGCAAGAGAGAAAAAAATACCAGCTCATCCAACTGGGAGATGTCTTATGACAGCCACACTTCTCTAGGGAGATAAGAGAAAGAAAGAGAAGTATAATGATCCACATTAGTCATGTCCAGCTCTTCTGGAGAAGATATTCAGATTTCTTTAAAATTATACACATAAGTGGCATAAAGGATGATGACACAGGCAACATCAATCTAAAGAATGACCCATTTAGCTGTGTGGGATGTACAAATTTTAAGAACAGTTGTTTGTTAGTGTAGTTTATTCAATTGTAATGCCTTCTGTGAAAATTCACTGTTAAGACTGCACTTTCTTTCACCCCCTGTCTTAAGTTCTCGTGGTATAATATTTTGTGAACAGGTCAAACCATCATATCTATCAACACCTGAAGTATTTACAAATCTAATAAAATTGAAACTCTCACATCACATTTTCAGAAATAGTTGCTTTAAGCTTAATCCAGATCAAAATATATTGTATAATTGCTGCATGATAGTATGCTCTAATTTAAAACAGTGCATAACCTTAAAGTTAATTACCTCATTGCTAAATTTGATTATGTGAACAGAAATAACATTAAAATCTTCAAAATATGAATACCTCCTGAAGCCTTGATAGATCTTGATGGGAATCTCAGAATGAGATAATTTATTATGAAATTATATTCCACAGATAACTAATTAGCTGATTAGTTTTTCTAATTTACATTAGCTTTTGTTTCTGAATTTTTCTAGAGTAAAGATTAAAAGACAGATAAATTTTATTTTTCTAACATTCATTGCAATAGATACATAAAACACCTAAGGGCCAGAAAAAAATCCATGTATAAGAAGTCTGTTAAGAGAAAGAATATTCTCAATATTGAGAAAGAATATTCTCAATATTTGCAAAAATAAATTGACAGTGCAGTGCAGTGTACTGTGCTTTATTGGTAGCAAAGCATGAAAAAGTATGCTGTATTTGTCAATGTTAAAATCTGGAGAACTGTAGTATTTTTCAGTGTAATGCTGTCACTATCACTCCTTCAAAGACAAAGCAAACCTTACTATCATTTAATCCATGCTATGAGTTCATGCCATACAACAGGTTGGTGAGCTAAACCTTTATTCATTGAAAGGTTGAGGGAACATATAAACTCTGGCAGTTATCAGATTTTCAAATTAATGTACTAAAAGGACTGTCACATGCTTGTAAAATCCTCTCTGATTTTTAGTTTATAAATTAATCTTGCTTGTTATAGCTCTTAATTTTCTGGATTTGTGCACTGTAGCATTCATGCCTTATTGATTTAGAAGTGTTTATAATTTTCTAATATCAATAGCTGTGAGACAGTTTGACACAGATTCTCAGTCAGATTTCTATTTTCAGACCAGATTTAATTTGGTTTATATTTCTGTAGTTTGAGTTTCAGTATATAACCTTCCTTCTTATCCTTTACTTATTTTTATGGTATGTTACTGTTTTTTCTGAATTATTTCAGGTAGAAATCTGGTCTACTTTGACTATTTGACTGTAAGTAATAGCTGTTCTCTTATTCACATTTCCATTTTGCAAGAATTATTTTCTTAACTTAAATGATAAGAGCATATCCTAACATTTTTTTAATTGCCTGGAACTCTTGGATCACTGGTTTTCTAGCAAATATCTTTCTCAAAAGCTGGGACATACATACCCTGGTATTAAACCAACTTAGCTAAATGACTATGCCTGCAGGCCCTCACTTTTAGGCAGCTTTTTTGGTTAGATTTTAAAAGCATTTATAAAATGAAACCTGCTCACTCTTCCTAGGAAAACACACTTTTTTTCCAGAGGTGTTCCTATCAAAATGTTCTCTAACAGCTTTAGTTAAAAACACAATGACCATATAATACTGTCTGCCAGTAATTCTCAGAAGTAAAAATATCTGTATTTTAATCCATTGATAATTGAATCCACAAATGTAATCTTATTAACTTATTAAATATTCTGTACCTTGCCTCACCATCAATTTAGTTACAGATTGCAAGGATTTCTGAATTTGTCAAATAGGTCAGTTTGCACTTAGGTTTCAAGTAATTCCCTTACTCACACTGCTAAAAATGACAAGTGTAGTGATCTTCAAAATTCTAGGGAATAATTCTGATTAAAGGATAGTGTGAAGGGAATAGGCCTCTCATTTCAATTAGATCAATTCTATTTTGAAATGGTGATTAGTTTTTAATATCAAGTTAATCTGAACTTTCCCAAGCTTCAGAACGAAACGTTGTTTTTAAAATGTCATGTCCTTGACATAAAGACTTTGCTAAGAATTCCAGTGGGATGCTTTTTATAGATAAATTTTAGCACTCATGATGTGGCTTCTCCTTCCTTCCAAAATCAAGTCAACTCATACAAATGCAGAAATATAGAAAGTATAAAAGTTCTTTTTTTTTTTGGTGGCCCTTAGCAAGACTAATCATCTGGAAAATGAAAGCCATCTCTTACATCTTCAGCACTATGGTTTCTTACAGGCATAATAGGACATAACAAAATGAGCATAGCATCTGCTCCTCTATGCTTGGGTTAAAACTTCTTACTTGCTAAGTAATTAGCTTAAGTTTCTGGGTTCTCTAGAAGGAGCAGCACTTAGAATTATGACCATGGTTACGGAAAATGTTGCAACTCATTTGGAAATTGAGGTTTGAGGTTTCAAAAATAATAAGTAATTGTTTAGAATATTACAGTGATCTCTTGAATTCAACCATTGTGTTATTTCAAACTCACATTTTATTAGTTATTTCTATTTCTATGCATAGCCATGGTTTGGAATCATTATAGAAAATTTGAAGTTTGATATAATTTAAGTAAGACTTATCAGCAAGGTTTTAATGGAGAAATTGGCAGACATATTTTGTTTTATTGGCTAAGCTGGGTAAAATTCTTTAATTTGAAGAAATGCATTACATCATTCACAGATTTTATAATATATAATGGACCTTATAAGAGGCAAGTTCAAGATAGCAGAATAAAGTATCTGGAAGTTCTGTTCTTCACAGTTAAGAACAGAGTGTTACTGGAAAAATACATTACATTTAAGTATGTCTGTATGTATGTATATATGTATATATCTATCTATCTATCTATCCATCCATCTATCTGTCCATCTGTCTGTCTATCCATCTGTCTCTATCTATTTAATATGACAAAAGAGCTCTTCCCATGTCATTAACAGAGACATTTTACAATAGTATGAGAAATTGAATTAATGTACCAAACACATTTTATTTATTATGTGAGGCACATGTTCTGAATCTGGCAGAAGAAAGTAACTTTAAAAGCCTTTCTATCTAAATGTTTTTAGTTTTCAAGCTGGTAAAATTTATCAAAAAATGCATAGGGAAGAAATATATAATTCCTAGTGTATGTCTTCTTTTTAAAGAGCAGATTTAGGCAATGCTTTTTCTCTCATAATTAGCTCCATTACATTTAATCTAAAATGCTCTTTAAATATTAATATCACAACAAAAATTTTATGTTGAAAAACTTATTATTAAAATCAAGGAAAAGCCATAAGACAGTCATCACAACATATTAATATTTACACTCACCTTGAACACTCAGAGCACAGTAAAGGCTTTAACAGACTACTTCAAACGAATATGCAGTTCATACAAATTAAACATAATTTTCTTCCAAAATATATGAGTTTTTTTAAATCTCCCCCTTTATTTTAAGGGTGAGGAAGGGGTTGGTTGATTTTTTCCAGCTGCTCTTTTGTTTCCCATTTTCTTAAATTAATCTTTTAAAAATGCTGCCAGGAGCCATAGGAGTCCAGGTTTTGAAGCTGTGTTTTATTGCTGATGGTAAAAGAGGTATTAGTTAAGAGGCAAACAATATGATAGTGATAGAAGTCCAAAAACAAGATGAATATGAAACTTCAAAATTTGTTTGAGTTCTAGACAACAAACTGTCTCAGACACTCTTTGGGAGGACTTAAGGAAATAATTCATTTATTGTCTGTGGGTCCACAAAATTAGAATAATGTAAAAATGAAACATTCTTATGGTTTTTTTTCTGTAGTTTTTATTTCAATACCTTTAAAAGAATAGGTTATTTAAAAGAAGCATTTTTTTCCACTCAACCCTTTCACAATTCAGTGTGAACAAAAATCTATCTACTTCACTGCTGATGTAAAATCTTTCACACTTTATGAAAGTATATATAAGAAGGCTTCTGCCTCTACTAGAGATAAATAAACTTCATGACTGAAAATATAAAGAAGTTTAAACACAAATATAAATATCCTAAAAACCTTTGAACCTGTAATGTTAGTTATGGAGTTTGTGAGAACAGTTTCCTCAAATTTATTTTTAAAAGTGTTTATATTTTCTTTTTTTTAAAAAAATGAGATCATTACCTATTTACAGAAAATACAGTAAATTAGTCAACTTAATACAACGTTTCTGTCTTTGCTAACAGGATCATAAAGTTTTTTAACACAAGGAGGTATTGTCAGACATAATATATTTTTGTTTCATAGACTCATTGAATTGTTTAGGTTGGAAAAACTCCTAAGATCATTAACACCATTTGTAGTTCTTTGAGAATTTCATTAAAAGAATTTATAGAATGAAAATTTTAATTGCATACTTTTCATTGTTATTATACTATCTTGCACTGCTGTTCTTTAGAGAGTCTATATTCCAACTAGCAATCTCTCCAGTACAGAACTCTGCAATGGAAAAATCCTCAGTAGTTATATGCTGAAATTATGAGACATATTCAAAATTTCCATTTTTTATTGCATTTGTGTGAGTAATGTGTGAGTGCCGCTGGCACAGACAAAAGTATACTGGGAATAAAAATTACTAGGAAATTTTTTTGTGATATGCATTAATTTCTTTTTTTTTTTTTTTCCTGTTAACAATTATATTTATTAACAGCATTTTTTATCTCTGTCTGTAAAATAAGACTGAGGACATGAACAATGGATATTAGATTTGGTGATGTAACTTATATCTGCATAATTTATTGGATAACCTAGAGTTTTTCAAATGTACAAATCATTATTGTGAGATAAATTCCAGAGAAATACAAAGGCACTTTGCTGTTTTTCTGTGTCTTTTAGTTTAAGCCCTCAAATCACCATTATTCATGTGTATTATTGATTATACAAGTGATGGTCAGTCAGTCAAAAGGTGAGTTGCCATCCATCAATTTTGATTGGAACAAAAATAACACAATTTATCTTTTGCAGATCAGATGTTCTGAATCTGTGATGTTATTTGAATGAGTTTTTTAGTTTTTTATTTTATTTTCAGAAGGAACCCAAAGCAATGCTTTACTTTTCCCAATGAGTAGCTAAAACCACCTCAGATTTAAATTTTTATCCATATATTGGATGACAAGTTCAGCAAAAACCAGAAAGAGAAGTCAAGCCACATGACAAGGCAAAACTGATGCCTTTTAACAGCACACAAACAGGGGAAGAAGAGCAAGTCCAGTGATGATAACCAGGGTCAGCCACAGTCCAAAGTGACCAGGAATGTTTTCAGGGATGTGAGAGGTCCAAGGTCAAGCCAGGAAACGATGTCAAGGTAAGAATCAAGAAGGTACTTGGCTCAGGTGTGTTGGATTGGCTCTTATAGATCAGACAAGGATCTAGGGCAAGAACTGGAGCTTCAATATAGTAAAGCTTACATCCATCTGATCCCAGCATGATGTAAAACATGAATTTCAACACATCTGAGAGCTAGTTAAACACCTAGAGTGCAGAGTGGGGTGAGAGAGGTTGCAAAGCCTTTTAATGTACTCCAGTCCTTGACAACAGCTTCAAAAGAGCAGAGGGGTTTGATTTTAAACTATTGACATAGTGGCCTAGAAAAATTATATAGGATTTTTTTAAAAAATGCAGGTCCACCCACACAACCTATGGAAACAGAAAAGTATGAGCTTAAGAATTGGTAAGTGAACAAAAATAAAAGTCTTCAGCAATTAATTAACAAATTTAATTGCAGAGTTTTTATTTACTTCTGCTTTATCATTTTGACTTTAATAATGTCTCTGTGCATCAGGCTTGAATGCATGAGGCTGCTAGGGTAAGAGCTACATGGAGGCAATTTCAAATGAGAAATATTACTGAAGGTTCTTTATAATATCAGTGAGAGGTTGAGAAGAAGACAGTAAACACAAGTACACCCTGGATTTTTAGGAGCATTACAATGTCTGATCTTGTTCTAAAAGTTTGTATGACATTCTTAATTTTACACCTGTGAGTGTACTATTTCCATGATGGAAATAGCTATAATCATAGATTCTTATGAAGTATAGCTGCAGGCAGATTCTGTGTCAACCTGCTGTGTCTTCCACCAGGAGAAGAACCACCAGCAGGATTTTGTCTGCCAAACCGGTTCTTTTGTTCACAAAGAAACTATGGAGAGCAAATGGTTTTGTTCAGTTGCACAATGTTTTGGCAGTTTGCGTTCCCCAAACACAGAAACAAGTATAAGCCTGATTTGTGTTAGATAAAGCCTAGTGGTTCTGAAATAGTGATACTTATACTCAAGAATGGAAGTTCTTAGCTGCATTGAACTCACAGGAGAAAGATTTCCTCCCTGCAACATGTAGTACTAGGTATGACATCTCCACTTAGTAACTAACTTGAATGTAAAAAACTTTAATTTTTAAAATAAGATTTAATAGTATATTTTGGTTTTTTATAACATATGAACTATGAATCTTCAAAAACATATTTGAAGAATAAAGTATACTCATCCATGGAAATAACAGCTGTGACAATCAACAACTGTGGATTCCCAATCTAAACCAAGTAATTGATACTAAAGATGCTACTTGGAGTGTTAAATTAAGGTAGGAGTATGCTGACTGAGTTATGTGGGACTCAAAGGTGCATGGAATGATCATTGGAAAACATTATATGCTCTGGCATAGAGTAGCATACCTGCTTTATATCAGTAGTCATAAAATGGTTTCCATTCTGAGCTGCATTCAGGAGCATTAATGTACAGCTGGGATGTACTAATAAGCCTCATCTGCCAGCTCCAGCTGTGAGCAGAGCTGACATGATTACTTGCCCTTGACATCTGTAGGCACGCTGAAATTTCCCTTAGTGTGTTAAGTCCTATCCTACCATCTCATTGCAGTAAATGGAAAGAAAAACATACTGTAAAGCATATTAATGGATTTTGAACAGAGTGCTTTCATATCAGTATTTTCAACATTTTAAGTAATCTCTTACAAGCATGAGGATATTAATTTTTTTTTTCAACAGGAAGAGTGCTGCGCACATTTTTCTCTGGATTAGCAGGTATTGCTTTTTCAGAAGACTAATTTGCATAAAAATTCCAGGCATGATAAAGCAGAAACTCAGAGAATTAAGGCTTACCTCCAGCCCAATATTTAATTCATGATTACTTTAATTGCTGTGGTCTGAACCGAATCAGCTGACAGGGCCCAAAGCGAGACTGAGGTCCTGCGCCGTTATATGCTTAGATAATTGTCCCACTCTGTGACTTGGAATGAGAGAGGCAGACAAACCTCAGGAAGGACGATAATGAGATTGAGTGAGTTCTCAGCAGGTATGTTAGGTGTTTCCAGTGGCCATGTGGCCTCTCAGTGCTCACTGGGATTTCTGGAGGGACAGATGATATGCCTTACCAGCATGAATATGTATTCTGCATGCCTTTACATTCCTTACTATCCCCTTTCTCTCATCTGTTTCACTGTTTGCCTTACAGCTCTGTCATCACTGAGCTCCCTGAATATCAAATCACAACGAAATCAGCAGCTAATATAAATAGGTTCCTTTGTCTCCAGTGGAGCTATACGAATTTCCACCAGCCAAAAATTTTTATTAACTGATTTGTTTTAAACTGTATTTCGTATTTTTTAAAAAATTCCTGAACTAGTATTTATTATTATAGAGAAATAAACTTCTAAACAGGGAGTATAATTTCCCTGTGGTTCTTTTGCCTTGGTTACAAAGTGAAAGTGAGAACCATGATTATGCTGTGTTGGAATACACATTTCACACGTGTCGGAGATTTGTTGGTGCATTTTGAAGGAGGCTAGGGAGTGTTTGTTTTATTTTATTTTTTTGGAGTACTTTTTCCATTTTGCTTGCAGAAAGTGAGATTATTTAGAACATTCTCTTGTTTTTAATAAAAATTTGGCAAATAGAATCTTATAAAATGCTTTTTTATCACAATACACAGTGACTAGCTTTGAAAGGAAAATAGTTACTTTTTTGTCATTAAAAAGTGTGTATCAGGAGTAATTATGATATATCACCATCTTTGTCAATACTGTCTAATAGGTCAATTTTTTAATAAGATGAGTGGAGAAATAATAGTAAGAAAAAGAATATTATATGTTAATGCTTTTTCATCTTATGCTTTTAAATATATATAAATATGCATGTAAATCATAGTACTTAGGGATTTGGGATTGGGTTTTTTTCCCTTAATTTGTCCCAAGTGCTTATCCTCTGTGGGCTTTTTATTAAAAATCAGATTCCAGTTTCTATACAGCAGCATAATGTCTGCAGAATACACCTAGGAACTGGAAGATCTAAGATCCATTCAGTCTTCTGCAGAAGTGGTCAAAGGCATATCTTCCATATTCCAAAACACATGGGCAAAGAGGGTGAAGATTCCATTCTGCAATTAATTAGGCCAGAAAAAAAAAGTGCTACACTTTCCAATGGAGTCCTGGCTGTCAGACATTGTCATGAGCACAGCTGACATTTTATCTGTTATGGGACTACTGCTTTCATTAGAAAAGAGTGATTGAAAAGAATTATTACTAGCAAGGGTTAGGTGTTACCTTTGAAAAAGATTTCAGGTGCATTTAACTTTATTATAAAAAACCCACAGCCCAACACATAAGCATGTTCAGGCACCATTCTACCCTTTGATTTGGTTAGTGGTGCCACCATGCCTAATATGTTGGGGTCTGTGCCCATTTTGCATATCTAACCATGAACCAAGAGACCGAATTTCCTATTGGCACTGAGAGAGTGTAAGATGATAGTTTATTTTCTCTTCCAAAGCAAAACTAGCTTTCTACCTTGTCTGAGCTGCTAATGAAGATATGAGGCCATTTGTAGAGGTCAGTGTAATGAAAAGAAATTGCTTGTTTTAAACACCTTGTTCCACTTCACGGCGCATTTCCAGTGCAATCAGTGATCCCTGGTATTTGGCATGTTAGGAAGTGTTAGGGACAGACAGGAGTTATTTGTGTATTACCTTGTGCATCTAAGATAGCAATCTCATGCTTTGTAGCTAGAGTTTGAGAGAATTGCCAATAAACCTTCCTCAGGATAGGTAAAGGGAAAGCATGTCATATCAAGCTGTCCCCAAGTCCACATGGTCTCAGTGACGGCCTCCAAATTATAAAGACAGTTTACTTCATATTTTGATCATGTCCCTTCACTTTACACAGACTGATCAGCTCCCAAATCTAATTCTCTCCAAACTGAGGAAAATAATCTCTTCCTGTAATCCTGAGCAATGGTTTCCCTTTTAATTGAAGGTTTCAAAAAGTTCTTTTTGGTCGATAACAAAGTTCAGACACAAAGCTTAGCAGTTGCTTGTGGTTTTTTTCTAAAAATTTTATGCTGACACCAGATATTTTTTCCTTCTGTTTATCCAGTCACTGTTATAGTGAAATAGAAACCTGAATGTATTTTTTTTCCCCCCATGAACTAGAAATGCTTTCAGGATAGACTTTAACTTATACACTGTTCTGTCCTGTGAAAACTTAATTTCAGTGTTTAGACATGACTAATATTTTTTTAATCCTATCTCTAAATGAAATAACATATAACATCCAGGTATTATCTCATGGCCCTCTTCTTAACCTATCAAACTTGCTGTACTCTCCACTGTAACTAGTTTATTTTGTGCAATGTGAGACAGTGAAGAATTATTAAGTGATTTTATGAAGTGTATCAGTCTGCTTCCAGTCATAGTTGAAACCACTAAAATCTACTACTTCTGTCTTGAAAAATACTAATTTCAAAGACCGCAATTTTTTTGTAAAATAAAGAATTTTTTTAAATAGAGAGAATAGAAATATTTGTGCAATGGGGAACATTTTAAAGCCTTTAACAAAACCCCCACATTTTGTGTCTTTCTTCTGTATCCAATTTTCTTGTGCCTAGTCTTTAATCATGGGATTTTTTTTCCCTTGAAAATTCCTGCAGTGTTTACACCTTAAGAAGATGTGTAGTGGGTTTTTGTTTTGTTTAGGCTTGTTTTTTTTAGGGTTGCCACTGAAATGGCTTGGCATGACAGTTAGGTCTAGTTTAGTGGGTTCAGTCTCCCACTGTGCAAAGCAGCCACTGGGAAGAAGGTGTTTTCTTCAATGGTACTCAACCTCGTGTAGCTGACTATGACTCTAAATGCCCAGTGTAGTGGCTGGATCCCAGTTTTTCAGGAAACATGTCATAAGAACATTATTTTTAAAAAAGGAAGCAACCAGATTTTATTCTCACTACTCTTTGGACTTTTTCTAATTTGCAATATACCAGACAATTTTCAGGATCAGTAACAAACCCAGATTGTGCATGTTAACATATGCTGCCTGTACCTTTTAGTATTCTTGCAGGGACGAATCAAACAATATTTTTTTGGTATATCCTGTCAAGGTCAAAAAATTCAGTGTTCTCATAAAGAGAATGCAGAGCTGCTGATGGGGAAAACTGACACTGAGGAAAATATTCTGGGCATGTGAAAATCTTATAGGGTTCAGGAAGGTTAGATCTTCCTGAAGAAGGTTTTGGTGGACAATTGCATGTAACCATTCACTGCTCTGTGACTGAACATCCTCTTAAGGGTCTTTGAAAAAGTTAGTAGGTGTATGAAAAATGTTTATTTAAACTGGAAATAGGCCAGAAGATTTGAATCAAAGAAAGGAGACCATTGAGTCCAAGCATTATTTATTGATTCCTTCTAAAGTCACTTGTCAAAGTGACAAAAAGTGTTTTAAAAGACGTAGGAAAAAAAGAAAAAAACACACCCCAAAAACACCAAGATGCTTATTCTTTATAAAAAAAACATGCTTTTATATCCATCAGGTTGCTTTAGGCTTCTCCTAGATGATTGTCAGAGACAAGTAGGAGGAAATCTGAAGGTCCCTGACTGGCGCTGTCCTGTTGGAATTATGGCCTGTGTTTCCATTCATGATGCACTGTATGCAGCAATTTTTACTGCCTCACAAAGCATCCACCACTAGTATTTGGAGATTTATATTTATATCCAAAAGCTCTCAGCTGAAATACAAGAGAGCTTGTGACTCTTGACGCTTCCTGTTCTCACTGCCAGTATATAAAATGCTGTATAATCATGCAGAATCTCTTTCTAGTTTTCATCTGAGTACTGTAAAAATGATGAAGAAACTTTAAACAGCAATACTTCAGTTTAACAATTAAAGCAAAGTTACAATTTACATGATACAAAATTATCTGATAAGAAATTAGTCTTCTCTTTTCTTTGTCTCCTAATATAGATCAGATTCCAATACCTCTTTCAACAGCCATCACAGATTTAAAGATCCAAATATATTTGTAGTTTTTTTGGTTGTGTTCTTGATGTTTCATGTTGGAAATATCCTCTCTGGTGTTGTATTAATGTTCGGCATATTAATAAGATTTATTCTGTTATTAAAATATTTATGGCTTCTTGTTATATTGACTGTGTACACATAAATCATCAGGCTTGTTTTTTCCCACAAGTTTTTTTTTAAAAAATAGGTCAACCAACTAAGGCCTAATAATAATTTGAATTTTTTAGTACAATATATGATGGGCTTGCTTGTATTCCTCCAGAAAGATTCATTAACATTGAATATTTTCTTGGCTTTTTCTCTAGGCCTGGGAACAAACAATTACTCTAAACTTCCAATGTTCTCTATAAAAAGGAAAAAGCCAGCAAAGCTTTTGGAATGTTGCTTTTTTATTTGTCCTAATTAATTCTAAACTAATTTGCCATCTTGTCAGAAATATGGTTTAGAGATGTAAAATTTCAGCATCACATACATTTTTTTGTTCAGTATTCTCAACCCCAGTAAATATATAAGGGCAAGATTGCCTAAACTAAGATTTCCTCTAAAAATATTTTTCATTGAATGCATAATACTCCTTCAAACTGTTTTTTAAGTCCTTCCTTGCTTTCAGTCAAAAGACTCCTAAAAATCAATTTTAACATAAACTTGTAACTTGGAAAAAACCTGAATGCATATAGCTGCATACACACTCACCTGGCAAAGAAATAATAAATCTTTGTTATTTTGCATTCAGAATCAGAATAAAGATCTGCTGGACCAAATTATGCCAGTGGTCAATCTGCTGTAGAGAAAGGAGCTCTGTAATGAAAAATTTTCAGATCAATTTTTCATGGGGAAAATGCTTCGCAAGTATTTGGGGATGAATGACTGCCTAATAAGGCTATAATTTACCTTATTAATAATTTTTCTTTATTGTTATAATTCTGCATGGTCGTGTTGTTATTTTTCTCTGCTCAGTCACTCTTTTTTATTTTTCTGTGATGTAACTTTTGGTATTATGCTATATTTGGTTAAGTTATGGATTGTGCCTCTGATCTTTATTTGTAAAACAAGCAACACAGTGTTGTAGGTTCATAATTACAGGCATAGTTGTTTGCATTAAAGATTCCCTATATTTTTTTAGCTGACAAGAAGAAAAATTCATAATTATATAAAAAAGACAAGTGACTTAATTACAAAAAGAGAGACTGTGACATTTGCTATCATTGCATTAACAATATTCAGATATTCATGGTACATTAGCAACACTCAAGTTATTGTACAAATCTACTCTAAATTCTAATACATATATACAGTGTGAAATTTGCAAATTACATAATAAAAATATTTCCAAATAATGTTTGACAGCACTACATTAATAATGTCTGTTTGTGTTAACCAGACCAAGAAAAATAAAGATCTCTAAACAATGCAAAATATATGGAGGCAGAGAGGGTAGCATTGATGCAACCTTTTTGTTTAAGCAAAACAAGCACTATTTTTGCTAAAAATATCATGCAACCTTTAAACAATTGATCCAAAATATTTTTAACAATTCTATTTCTGTCTCAGAGACATTTAAAAATTTTTACTTACAGAACAATTGCATCTCAGTGAGGCTGAAAGGTAGCTCTAGATCACACAGAACATTTGTGGCAGACTCAGAATTAAATTCCTGAAGAAGAAGCAATCATTCTCTGTAGCTACAAGCTAACTTTTATTCAGTGGCACAGATTTATTTTCTTATATCATTATTTTATATGCAACACAAAAATGTGCAAAGAAATCAGCAGCCTTCAATACAGAAATATTTAGCTCTAATATTTGTATTCAGCTATTAGTTTCCTCTCTAATTAGTCCAATGACAAGTAATTTTCAATTTCAAAGGCAAACTTCTAAAAAGAGTGAAACCCTATAATAAAATGGCATAGTGTGCCCTGGGAGGGAATCTGAACCAGTGTTTCTGATTTAATTGAGGTTTAGTGTATCCAGAATTTATCCGCCTCTCTATTACTGACTCTGACATTCAGCGTGTCAGTTCAATGTTTTATGCTGTATTTAACCCACATTTAAAATAATACTAGTGTTTATTACCCTCTTAACTAAGTGTTTTGAACTCTCAGGAGGGAAAACTGCTTAATATTATTATTATTGACATGTTAATGAATTCATAATAGAGCTACCACAGACACTGCTTAATTAAAAATCTCAATCAAATGTAGTCTATGATCCCAAGTAGGTAGCAGAGAGGACATTCAATCACCTCCCATAACAGGGGAAATATGAAAGAATCATGATATCCAAGAATGAGTTTAATTTGGTCAGTTCCAGCTCCCAGATCCAGTTCCAGGATGATTATACCTTTGATATAGTATTTCGATGCTATATTTTTAAGTCCTCCATCTTTTTTTTTTGTCAAAATGCTATACAAAACCAACAAAAATGTTACCTTGACTCTAAGAAACAAGCAGTAGGAATGATGAATAAGTAGTAGAAAAGTAATGTTGTGTCTTGTGGCAGAACAGGGAATTTTTAAATTTTAAGTCTGTCTAGCAACAAGAAGATTGCCTCACAGATCAATTCATGAGACAAAAGATGAGCTGGTGGGAAAAACAACTGTCCTGGCTGGGCAGAGAGCATTTGCAGGAACTCAGTGAAAAAAAAAAAAAGAAAAAAGAGGGTGTATATAACCTTTGGAAAGAGGGGTGGGCAACTCAGGAAGTATTTAAGGATGCTGTTAGGTCATGCAGAGAGAAAATTGGAGAGGTGAAAACTCAGAACTTCACCTGTCCAATTCCATAAAGGATAATAAAAATGTTTTTATATACTGATAGCAAAAGGACAGGCCAGGAAAATCTCCTGATGATGGTCCTGATTGACTGAACATGAGCCAGGATGTGCCCAGGTGACCAAGAAGGCCACTGGCATCCTGGCCTGTATCAGGAACAGTGTGGCCAGCAGCATGAGGGAAGTGATTCTTGGACTCAGCACTGGTGAGGCTGCTCTGAGTGCTGTGTCCAGCTCTGGCTCTCTCAGTTTAGGAAGGATATTGAGCTGCTGGAGTGTGTCCAAAGAAGGGCAACAAGGCTAATGAATGATCTGGAGCAGAAGTCCTCTGAGGAGAAGCTGAGGGAGGTAGAGGTTATTCAGCCTGGAGAAGAGGAGGCTAGGGGGTAACCTTATCACTCTCTACAACTCCCTGAAAGGAGGATATTGGTCTCTTCTCCCAGAAAAACAGCCATAGGACAAGAGGACACAATCTTAAGCTGCTCCAGGGGAGGTTTAATTTGGACATCAGGAAGTTCTTCACAGAAAGGGTGATTGGGCATTGGAATGGGCTGCCCAAGGAGGTGGTGAAATCACCACCTCTGGAGGTGTTTAAGAAAAGAGTGGATGTGGCATTTAGTGTCATGGTGTAGCTGACATGGTGTTTGGTCATAGGTTGGATTCAATGATCTCAAAGGTCTTTTCCAACTAGTTGATTCTGTGGTTCAGTAATTCTATAAGTGTTGTTGAGTTGGCTTATTAATACGCTCATAATTATAGTAGTTGCTACCACATCCTTTGTATTATGTATCAGATTCTGATTTATCTCTCCTTCTTTCTATTTCCTCTGCTTTATTTGAATTATTTAAATGAACATTTTTATTTTCCTGTTTTATTTCATTTCCCATTCATTTGTACTGACTATAATATTTTCCTGAAATTTCAAAGTCATAAATAACATTCGGTCACATCTAAAATGGAGCCAATAAAATCATAGAGGTGCTATTCCCTAACATTTGTAACTATTATAGTACTTATTTATTCTCTGTTTCTTATCCTCTATTCCATCTTTTTCTATATTCATCTTTCCAAAGATTTGTCCTTAATTCAGTGCATGGCTGAAGTATAGTACCTTTGTAATTTATCCTTTGAAAGATCAAACCTTGCTCTTTCTGTATGTATATTCTAATTAAATTTTCTTCAAAAGATTTAGAGTTACTTCCCTGTCATCCATGTCTAACAAGCTCCCCTCTACCCTTTGTTACTTTTTTATTATCTTTAATTTTCTTTCCCTTTTGAAAATTGTTCTGCCAAAAACAATGTCTGTAATAAAATGCTGATCAGCACAGTTCAGCTACAGGTAACACTAAATATTGTTTTGCCTGTAAGATACAACCTCATCAATCACTAACTGTCTAGAGTCAATTAAATAGTACATATACTAAGATATACAATATTAAAAACTCTGTCATACTTCAAGATTTAGAGCTGCCTACAAAGTGCATAACCACATGCATATTTTTAAATACATGCCATATGATATGGATACTTCAATTTACAAGGAAAAGAATATTTAATTTTCTCTCTAGTAACACTGGGACTGTAGCCTGAGCTCTGATAGCATAACCCTCTGCACTGTTCTAGTATTAATGAAGATGAGGCTTTTTTGCCTGTTTGATGTTAAATATTCTCTGCTGTCTCTAAGTCTTGACCTCCATGAAAATTTTTGGCTCTCTACCAGAAAAAGAATTCTTTTTCTATTCTGGGCAATTAGATTTTGCTTTATATATAAAAACCAATGGTAGGCAGTTATCATGCATTTGGGAAGCTTAGCTGCATTTTTGAGGGACAAAGTATCTCATCTCCCTTGTACACACTGTCTTTGATCCAGTGAGTCTTACTCAAAAAAATGGCATAGATTATTTACTTCCTCCTTTACCGTCAATTTCCCCTCGGTTTTTCAGTGCCAGGAGGCAGAGAAGATGAGTTTGCAGACTGGCCTTAGACCTGGGACTGCTTCCTGTCTCCCCACCCTTCCTCAGTGCTGGCATGTTTCCTTGCAATCAAATGTGGAGCTCTTTGTCTGTGGTCTGGGGTGTCTAATGTTAAAAAGAAACAATATAATTATTCTAGGCTTCAGAACTGAAGAGCTGATTCTTAATCAAAGCTCCTGATTGCTTTCCTAAATTTAGCCATATAGATGTACCCCTTCTAGTTTTATTTTGTAAGGCTGATGAAAAAGGAGCTGCTTCAGAAGGTGTATAAGACATTAGCAGGCTAATTTTTATGTAACACTCTGGGTTTGCTTAGAGGGACAAGTAGTGCTTTCATTCATTTCACTCTTATCATTCTTATGTTTTAATCTAAATAATTGGATTAAAGTTTCTCAAACATGAGTGTGGAGAGCTGAACATAACTGCCCTAACTGCACAGCTACTAGATCTTTTTTCCCCTTTTCCTCCTTTTCTGACCGTTCCATCTACTATATGTAGTTTGAACAGGAAGAGTGTGCTTCACTCCTCTCTCTGCTTACACATTTTCCTGGGATGTGAGACATATGGCTTCACAGCGTGGGCATAGCACAGATCTTGTGCCTTCCACATTCCGAATGACTGCTTGTTTTAACATCACCACCTTTGTCTGATGTGCTGGAGCTCCCAAAATTAGAAAGACATGGACCTAGTGGAATAAGTCAAGAGCAGGGCTGCTAAGTTGTTCACTGGGCTGGAACACCTTTCCTGTGGAGGCAGGCTGAGAGAGTTGGGCTGTTTAGCCTAGAAAAGAGAAGGCTTTGGGGGAGACCTAAGAGCAGCTTTCCAGTACCTAAAGAGGGCGTAAAAGAAGGTTGGAGAGGGACTTTTCACAAGGAAATGTAGGGATAGGACAAAGGGGAACGGCCTTAAGCTGAAAGAGGGCAGGTTTAGATTACATATTAGGAAGAAATTCTTTATTTGTTCAGTTGATGAGGCACTGAAACAAGTTGCCCAGAGAGCTGTGGACTCCCCATCCCTGGAGGTATTCAAGGCCAGGTTGGATGAGTCTCTGAGTTAACATGGTCTTGTGGAAAATGTCCCTGCCCATTTTAAGGTCCCTTCCAACCCAAACCATTCTACAGTTCTATGGTTCAACAAAAAGAAATTATATTTTTGTAGAAACAATCCTGCCACCATGGGCTGAACCTTTCTTAACTCTTCTCTGTGGATATATATGGACTTTATGCAGGAGCTTGATTTTGGTTCTGTTTTGGGTTTCTATGAGTTTTTTGAAGTTCAGGTCTGGAAACATGACATGTAGGAATGAGTGAAAAATTTGATTGATAAGATCACTTAAGAAAGCTCAGGTTCATGACAGAACATGCATTTAGGAAGCATTAATGGACCGTTTTAAGCCAATGGATATTTCCAGATAATCACCTTGAAGCAATTTTATTTTGGTAAAATGTTCCAGGCCCATAAGTATGGGAATTGTATGTGATATGTCTGCCAGAAATAAATGTCTAAAGATTATATTTGATTATGTCAGCATTTTCTTTTTCGTAACAGCATTTGATTTTCTTACATTTACTTTTGCCCAAACCTTGCTTTTTCTGCTCTGCAAAATGACATCTCCTTGATTTATTTTATTATCACATTTTCAAGAGTTATCAAGCAGTTCAATGATTACATTAATTTTTCATAACCTCACTTTCACTTTCAAACATATTGCTTGTCAACATAATTACTTTTTATAATAAAATGAAAATATTTACATATACTTTAAGAATAACCTGTATCTCAACTTAATTTACTTTTAAAAAATTAAATCTAATCACAAATTGCATTTCAGAAATTATAGATGTCACATTTTTATTTGCTTAAATGACAGAATTTTATGGAAGGATTTGATAGTTAGCACAATTTAAATCAATGCAGGTAATGTGCAAATTGGAAATAAAAAGAACAAACAGGTCCAGAATTTTAATTAGCTAAAGTATAAAAATAAGTAATACCAATTTTTAGACATTCAGTGAAAGAAAAAGACAACTTGGATTTCCTCTAAAATCCAAGTGGAAAGTAAAGTTTTTGAAGAGAAGAAAGTATAAAAGTTCTTCCATGTGGTAAATTTATCCAGTTAACTTTGTTTGGCGCTGTGGTGGATTGACCTTTGCTGTCTGCCAGGTGCCCATCAAGGTGCCCTATCCATCTTCTCAGGAGAATGGGAGAGAAAATATGACAGAGAAGCTCATAGGTTGAGATAGACAGGGAGATCACTCATTGTGAGAGACTGAAATGTTGTGTTTAGTGGCTTAAATATTGTTAGGAAGGACTTTTGCCCATAATGGTAAAAGTGTACAAAGAAGCTATGAGCACCAAAGCCCACCCCTCCCTGAATCTGCTTCCTGAGGGGAAACTTTGGACTGTGAGTTAAGCTGCCTAAGGCAACTCGAGCTAGGATGAAGGTAACACTATTGTGCAATTATCTCAGGTCTAGGGAGAAGTCAGCAAGGGTGGGGGAGAAGAATGCATCCACAGAGAAAGCCAAGCCCAGCCTCTGACCTGAAAATCAGCCCTGGCTGATTGATTACCATTTACATACATCCAGATTGATGCCATTTAATTATCCAAAACTGTATTTTGAACTCTGAGTGCAATAGGATCATAAAACTACCTGGAAGAAAGGTAATATACATCATGTTTTTAACTACATCCAGAAATTTATTTTACAAATGACAGTAAGTTCTCTTGTCATGGGGCAGAGCTTCTCAGGCACCAAAGTTTTCTCTAACTGTATGGCAGACCAAGAGAAGCTGCTTGTATGGGAAGAGAATATGGATTATCAAATTTATTCAGAACAGTACTGTTGATAGCAGGAAATGTAAATTTAAATGGATTTTTTTTTCTTGCTGGCTCACTTTTATTAAATTGGGGAATTCTTGAAGTTTTGAATGTTTCTGTTAAAGGAAATTTTCAACGATAATTTCAAGCATATGGAAACAGCAGTGATACAGAAAAAAAAAGAATGATACAAAAACTCTGAAAAACTGACTAGACATGAGGAGTCTGGGAACATTCAGAAACCAAACAAAAGCTTTATATTTTTTATGGAGTTGAAATATTTTTACTGTTTAAAAACCAGGTAGAAGTTGCAAAAGTTTCAAACCCAAACACATAGTACTTTGGCTAATACCCTGGATATAGCAGCTTCTGAAGGTGCAGACAGTTCTAACATGACAGCTTAACTGAAGTGATACTAGACTGGTAGAAGCTAAGCTACAACCAAACAGACAAGGCAGTAAAAAGAGCTTATGTTTTGTCAATAATAACAGAAGTGTGGCTAGTACAGTAACAACGTGAAGTAGGCACTTCCAGTCAAGCATGAAAAACAAAATGAAAAAGAGCAGCTTGTCAGAGGGGTAGAAAAAGGAGAAGAGCAAAACAAGACAAATAGATGAACAGAGGCAAATATGTTTCACTTCACATGTTTGTTTCCTTGCACACTGAGATTTGCTTTAGCATTGTCTGAGTGCCTAATTAGCTAGATCTGTAAGCATGTGGTGCTTTGAAATTCATGAGTTACTGCAAGATATGCTGCTGCATTTAGAATGGGTTTTTTTTTTGCTTTTGTTCATGGAGCGTTGGGAGGATTAATATAAATATAGGGAGGGCATCCCCATTAAATATAGCAAGGAAGTAATTGACCAAGTTTTTCAATTAGACACTGAAAGATACAGAATGTACCTCTTGTATTTTTTACAAGCTCATAAACATCAATAGTATCTCTAGAGATCTCACCAAATTTGAAGTCTGGCTCTAAAACTGCAGACATTATGTATATGTTTGGGGATTAGTGGAAAAACAAATGCAAAATTTGTGTTAATAACCTCTGCATTTTCCTAAAAAAACCCATTTTAAACAGAGGCCTTTTGGACTTCAGTTTTTGCTCTGCAAATATATAAGCATGGAAAAGGAGATTTGAATAGTTTGAGGAGAAGTTGAATTGAATACTTTGAGGAGAACCATATTTACGAAGTAGACAAAAATTTTGAGAAAAGAAGTGACAATGAAAATTACAGTCTTTTTGAAATTAATCCATACTTCATGTCAAAATTTAACCTGTAATTTATCTTGAGTCTTGCGCTCTAATGATTGCAAGAGGCTATAATCTCTTTGGGAACCTGTGTGATATTCATTCGAAGGTTTCTGTCTCCTCTGAGATTGACAAGAAATTTATTCTCATCCAAAAATTTCTTGAAGATTTCTGACAGTACATTGGTGTTACTTTCATATTGACCAGTGCCTTCTGTTCTGGATCATTGCCCACTTGGATATATGTTAATCATCTCACTGAAGTTTCTGTAAACAGAGTTCATGATGTTAAAATATGAAACTAAGAAAGAACTTGATCGTTTTGAAATTGGTGGTTAAATCTAAATATACAGAAATTGAGTTCTTGCCCTCTGAAAAGCTGTTCTTTTTTATTTTGCTTTACATGCTTGACTGGAAAAGCCTCTTTACATTGCAAGCATACTATTCCTGCTTCTGTTACTATTGGGAGGAAAAATGGACTCTAAAAAGATGACTTGCCTGTTTGATCACAGCTTAAGTTTTACCATTCTAGTATCATTACAAATAAGCTACTTTTGCTTGACGGAGCCAAAGGAAATGTAATTTGCATCATAGCTACTTCTGACTATGATTTGGCTTCTGACTTTCTTCTGTGTATTCTTCTGTTATCTGATTGCTAAATCAACCTAGTTCTTGTAGCAACAAATACAGCAACCCAAAATTCACTTATTTCTTATTCTTCATTCTCCAGCTGCTCAGTATAAATACTACTTCAAGACAGGATTCCTCTGAAATGAACTTCAGTGCAATCTGCACATTTTCAAACTGATATATAGAGGCTATTAACAGAAACTTGAATTTCTTTGTGCTATGCCGTGCCACCACTTATTTACTTTCCTCACATTTTTCAAAGAAATATGTTATAGAATGGTTTTACTAGAAAGGTGGATTAGGTTGCAAAGATTGTAAAGAAAAAAAATATTCCTCAGAAGCAGACACAAAGGCTTGCTTTTATCTTACTCTGGGAATCCAATGGTTAAGCATATGAAGCTTTAGAACCATTAATTATACATATTTGTGTGGACGAAGCAAATTAATGTTGTTCTTACATCTTGCTGGAGGTTAGATATGAAGCTCAATGAAAGTCTTGGTAAGAACAGTGGGAATATAGTGACAAAAGCTGTGTCTGTCATGCTATGGGAGTTCTGGGAGTTCCTCTTTCAGGCTGCTCACAGGAAGGGACAAAAGGTGATTCGTGCTAGTAAATATCACACTCTTCTATACCTAAATATTGTGACTTTTTCATAAATCCAGATTTTTTGAGGCATTTAATCATAATACACTGATTCAATTAAAACTAAAAGACAATCCAGGCTTGAACACAAAGTGTAAAAATTAAAACAAAAAAAAAATTCCATAATTAAAAAAAGCAACCAAACCAACCCCCAACAAACAATACCACCCCCTCCCATCCCCAAAACCCAAACTAAAACCCTGTAACTAAATCAAAAAAAAAACCAACAAAAAGAGTGGAGCAAAATTAGCAAGCTATGCAATGCACTTGCACTCTGGAGGTACATTACCATGCCTTCCCCATAATTAATTAATGATATTTAATTATTTGCAAGGATTCCTTTATTTTCTCTCTTCCCAGCAGAATGCTAGTGGGAATATGCAGAAAATTTCAACATGAGTGACTTACTGCATAAAAACCACTTCTGTTCTTTTTTTTTTTACTTGTAGTTCTTAGTGTTATTTGTAGCCAAATGCTTTTAAAGGAAGTACAATCACAGGTTCTCCCATTCCCCCATGAGAAAATCATAGCTGCCAGTGACCTTATGGATCATGGTACATCTATATCATAAGGAAATAGAATCTATAACAGGAAGGAGGCTTCTTTTGCATAGGGTCTTATTCAATCTTGGTGCAAACAACTGTGTACTTCAGTGCTCAACTTGAGCATAGTCTCTTTTGCTTTGTGCTCAACTGCATTCTCATATCAGTTATCACAAAATCACAGAAGGGGAAGGGACCCCAGTGCATTGTCTGGTCCAACATCACTTCTCAAGCAGGGTCATCCTGGAGCACTCTGCATGGAATTGTGTCCATATGGTTCTTGAATATTTCCCGTGAGGGAGAGTCCACAACCTCTTTGGTCAATTTGTTCCAGTGCTTGGTCACTTGCAGAGTAAGGAAGCTCCTGCTCATGCTGACATCCCATGCATTAGTTTCTGCCTTTGCCTCTTTTCCTGTTGCTTGGAACACACACTATTGCCTGGCTCCATCCTCTTGACACCCTCCCTTCAGACTCCTATAGATGTTGATAGGTCCCCTCTCAGTCATCTCTTCTGAACTGGCCTAGCTGTCTCAGCTCTTCCTTGTAACAGAGATAATTCAGTCCTTTAATCATCTTTGTTACCCTCTACTTGACCTGCTTCAGGAGCTCCAAGTCTCTTTCTTCCTGAGGAGCCCAGAACTGGACACAGCACTCCAGATGTGGCCTCACTAAGAGCTGAGCAGAGGGGCAGCATCACCTCCTTCGATTTGCTGGCAATGGTTTTCCTAAAGTACCCCAGGACACCATTGGCCTTCTTGGCTGCTGGCTCATGGACATCTTGAGTCCCTGGTCCATGAGGACCTCCAGGTCCTTCTCCACAGAGCTGCTTTCCAACAGGTCAGTCTCCAGCCTGTAGCAATGCATGGAATTATTCCTCCCCAGGAGCAGGACCTTGCATATCCCTTTGTTGAATTTCAGACAGTTCCTCTCCTCTTTTTTCCAACCTGTCAAGGTCCTTCTGAAGGGCACAGCACCCTTCACAGCACCCTGGGGGATTGGCCATTCCTCCCAGTTCTGTGTCATCAATGAATGTGCTGAGGAGGCATCTGCCCCTTTCTCCAAGTCATGAAGGCTTGGGCCCAATATTTAACCTTGGGGGACACCACTAGTGTCGGACCTCCAGCTAAACTGTGGAGGTCTGTGGCACTTTTGATACTGTGTGAAGTACTATTAAGTGCATAAGTAGTCCTGAAAACATGGCAAAACATACTCAGGTGTCGATAAACATTTGATACCTTTTCTCCAACCAGTGCACTTGCAGAGCATCTTGCCAGGAGTATTAAGACTTACTCCCCTCTAGTGAGAAAAGGCAGTAAGTGCACTTTTTAGTGCAGCTTTTACATGGTCATGATCTCTTCTGAATTCTTTTTAAGGCTTTCTCTTGCTCAGTTGCTTCACTTATCTGGAACTTTCCTGAACTTTCTTTCACTGCTGTAGGTGGTATTACTAATTATCTTATTTTAGACTCTATCTCAGCTTTGAAAATTAATATATTTCATGTGTGAACTATTTTGTGACTAATGGTTCACACCATTATTTCTTGTGAACATATGTTGTTTGTTTGTTGTATGGTGTGGACAGAATATTGAGTAGTTATTTCTTCCTTACTGACAAAAATTATGGGTTTTTTTAGGCCTTTTTTCCATGGAGGCAGTGTTTCTATCCAGTTGTTCAAGAGTGAACTTTCAACACAGATACAATGTGATGATGAATAGAGGGATTAAAATATTTTGTAGACTTAAAAAAATATACAATAATATCCCAGTTAAAAATAAAGTCTACGTCTGTATCAATTACTGGAAAATTTTTAAACAAATATAGTATTTCAGAAGTAAGGCCTTCTGATTCTAGAATTTATAGCTGAGAAGTTTAGTGCTTTTACAATAAACACTAAAAGGGTTATAACATGATCTGTAAACTTGTGGACATATTTGCATCTGGGTTTTGGTTCAATGACAAATCAAAGTGTTTTAAAGCAAATTGTTATGCTTAGTGAAGATTGGATGGTTTCCAGAATTGCCTCAAAGATTGCAAAGAAGATATCTTGCAGAGGAAACTGTACCAGGATGTCTGCTTCAGATGGACAAATGTAGTTCTACCCCATTAAGACATGTTTGGTCCTTCAGACAGCTTCAAATCAGTTACATGGGGAGGACTGTTTATCCTTGGGGACAGGATATATCTTGTCGGAGGTAAAACATGGAAGCAATGTAAAATGTAGATATAGGGCTTTCAGCACTAACCAAGCTATTGATGCTACTGCCTTGAATGACTTGGTGGTACACTGTGCTATGGTACAGCACAGCCCTTCAGAGCAAATACTGCTTGTTCCTGAGTGCCAGGACTTGGAACAGCTCAGGATTTAAAACAAGCAGCTGACAACTTTGTAATGAAATATGATAATGGCAGCATTTGAATAAAGAAAAATTCTGAGATCATCCATTTTGTGGATAGCAAATTGGAGGTTATTTGTACAACCTCTTGGCTGATGAGGTGAGGGACTAATTATAATGATTATGCAATCAAGAATAAATTCAACCCTCTCCCATATGCTGTGCAAGTAAGCAAGAGGAAAAAAAAAAGAGTGAGGAACTAATGAAGAAGATAAATGTAAGTATTCTGGTGGTGCTAGACACTTTTGGAGACATGGAAGCGTGTGGATGTTGTCTTCCTTATGTTCATTCTATTTTATCACAATTCTAGAATGTATGCTACCAAGTTACCCGCTCCATGGCAAAAGGGATAACTATAAATGTCTAAACATTCACACTTTCAAAGCAAGCAGGTTCTGAAGTCCTCGTCCATTTCTAGTTAGACAGCTCCCTGACTTAAATAGTCTTGAATACAAGGACAGGGATCTGGTCCCAAAGATTACTTTGTATTTTAAAGCTTGAACAAAATTCTGAGTCAAGCCCTAACATGCTTCTCAGATTATTTGTATCAGAAGTGTAAAGCAGCCTGGATAACCTTGCTGTTTGATCACTGAAATTTGACAACCCCTTTATAATCAGCTCAAGGAGGATATGCTACAGCCTTGCTGACAATGCAGCTCCAATGCAAATTATGAATTAGCATAGAGTAGGTTAACAAAAATAATTCACTAATTGTCATTATAAGAAAAGCAGAAGGCATCAAATTAAATCATAACCCAACAAATTGAAATGTCACTGAAATGAAGAGATCATTACCTTAGGCAAGTCAGACATTTAAGAGAACAAATATGTCCTCAAAAGCACATTAAAAATTTCCCTTAAGAACTGATAAATAATTCTGAAAATATAATCAGTCATCTTTCTGCATTATTTCTATTTGAAATCAAAGCACAAACTTTGTAATGTTTTTTTTAGGTTGAATACATTTTGCTAGGTGATGGCCAGAATCCATAGCTGTAGTTTGATCACAGATTTTCTGTCATCAGAGAGATAGAGTTTACCCAGTAGACTTGAGATTACAGATTCACTTATTTATTTACTACAAAATGAAAGAATTGTCTCTAACTTCCCATTTTTACCAAATGAACAAACACAAACAATTAATAATAAGACAAATACATACAATACATACTAATACATATTATAATGCTAATACATACAATCAGTGTAGCTGAATAGGTATTTTAACTGCTTTTTTATCTTCAGGCAGAAATCCAGCATCTCCACGGTAATTCACTTCAGACTGATAGACAGTATCTCTTTAAACATACTTAACCTTGCCCTTACTAATACAGCCTGCAAGCCTAATGTTGGCTTGTCCTTTGAAATACAGCATCATGCATTTGTAACAAGAACTTATTTTTCTACCAGAAGTAGCAGAAGGAAGACCACAGTGCCAAGAAGCAGAAAATAGGACGTAAACATTCATGTATACCATCAGATATTTTTCTGATAAAAATGGAAAATCTTCAGGAGAGATCCTTATTTGGACTTTCAGTTTTGCAACTGATGAAAAGCACCCCACTTACTTATCTGTTAGATATCTCTTGAATAGGATGCAGAAATACTGTTTTATTGACATATGATCAAACATATGACATGGCCAGCAGGTTGAGGGGAGTGATTCTGTCCCTCTGCTTTGGTGAGACCTCACCTGAGTGCTGCATCCAGCCCTAGGGTCCTCAGCACAGGAAGGACATGGACCAGTTGGAGCAATCCCAGAGAGGGGTCATCAAAATGATCAGAGGGATGGAACACCTCTCCTACGAAGAGAAGATGAAAGAATTGGGGGTGTTCAGCCTGGAGAAAAGAAAGCTTTATTGAGACTTAATTGCAGCCTTCCAGCACCTGAAGAGCACCTGCAAGAAAGGAAGAGAGAGACTATTTAGAAGTGCATGAAGTGACAGGACATGGGGAAATAATTTCAAACTGAAAGAGAGTAGGTTCAGATTAGATATGAGGAAGAAATTCTTTATTGTGAGGATGGTGACACACTGGAACTGATTTTCCAGAGAAGCTGTGGATGTCCCCTTCCTTGAATTGTTCAAAATCAAGCTGGATGAATCTTTGAGCTGTCTGGTATAGGTAGAGGGGTCTTTGCCCATTGCAGAGAGGTTGGAACTACATCATCTTTAAGGTCCCTTCCAACCCAGGCCATTCTATGATGATTTGATTGAAAAGGACTCAAGTTTTACTTCCTGAACCTTGCAAATATATTCTGGTAACTCTCCTCATTCAGTATTCCTCCTCCCTTTGCTTCTACCAGAAGTTAAATTTTCCACATTCTTGCTCTTAGCTCTTTCTTTTTTCCTTACAAGATCACACACACTCGCAGATGCACAAGAAAAAGCTCCAGCCATTGTGAGCTGAGAAAGCAATTTTGACACAGAACTTTTTAGGACAAATTTGGATGCAAGATTAAGAGTGAGGGTGAAGCAGACTGCAGCCACTGCAGAGCTACAACAGATATGCTACCACCCTGTGTAAAAGTGCCTCTGAAGGCCCTTCATCCCAGTGTGTTTCTTTCATTCCTTGCTAAATCAAGTTTTGGAAAGACAAGCTGGAAGACTTCAAATGCCCTTAGTAATTCAGGCAGGAGGAAATTATTGAAATTGTAAGGAAAGAACTGAGGAGGAGGACAGATTTTCCAGTGGTTACTGTACTAAAACGCCATGATGGAAATTTGGATTAAAATTTGCTTTCTACTGCAGACTTCCTCAGATTTTAAACTAGCAATCTGATGTTTTGACCTTTCTTCCCATTCTGCAGAGTGGAACTAATAATGCAAATAGGTTTTTAATAGAAAGCATCACTGTGACACACACAGGTAACAAGCTGGAGAACTTATATGTGTCTTGAATTGGAGATTCATTTTCTAATATATCTATACTTTTAAAAATGGGACATTTCTGACATCTGAATCATGCTTACAGAAGAAATTAATGTCCAAAAGAACCTATTTTGTCCTAACAGCCGTTGTTGCTTCTTAAAGTATAGGTGCCTAAGCCTGTGCTTCCAGGGACTGTATTTTCTCTTATATAGTATGGGTTAGCTTATTTTTCATTCAAAAATTCTTCCTAGTCAAAGCATAATTAAATAGAAATGTATTTTGACATATTTTAAAATTAACATAAATTTCAGTCCACAGTAGTTCTCCGAAAACTTTTACTAAAAATTATATGAAATCATTGAACACAGAAGAAATCACACTAATAAGGTCTGTTATTTTTCAATACCGGTTGATTAAAGTCTATTAATCTTTATGTACATAGTGCTTGTAAAACACATGGGTAACATTGACAGTTTGAATATATATGGAAAGAAAGTTGCACAGTTTTATGCAGTTCCTAAATCGTTCTACTAGCTGCAAAACAAAATGGAATATTAGTTCCATTGTAAGCTAGCAGGTCAGGGATGGATTGAAAAAATACTGACTGAATTCAATTAATTTCAATAGTCCAAAGATCTTCTTAAGTTGTGTCCAACAGCACCCCTCTTGTTTATTAGCTTATTTTAAATATTGGTTTTATTCTATGTAAGTAGTATATGTGTTTTATTTGGGGCTATTCAGCAAATCTTCGCTGATAAACAGATAATAAACAATTATTTGTGCAGATTATGAGCTATGAATTTTAGATGGATTAGTGCTCTTCCATTACAAACGTGTCAATAAACACTGATCATGCATTTAGTGTCTCAAAAACATTCATAACTGTAATTTTCTCATTGCAGTTGCAAAAGAGACAACCCAGGGTTTCCATAAACCTGAGCTGCAAAGACACTCAGCTAACAAATTGTTAGAATTCTAGTCATTTGTTTTTTTCTCTTAACTTTTCTCAACCTTCCAGTTTCTATTGAGCTTCTTAGAGTAATGTTAAAAGATGTAGATATGGTAACTTTTCCTTAGTAATGTCCTTTCCCATAATAAGTGTACATTATTAGGACATTTTCCTCTCCTGGGAAGCTTTACATTTGATTTAACACACACATATAAACCATTTTATGAATAATGTATTTGGAGCTAGATCCCCAAACACAGTTAAGAAAGCAAGTAATAAAGAGAGTCTGTTTCTGAGAGTGTGCAAAAGGACTCCATAAAATCGTGTCCCCTATGTTGCTGTAAATATGTTCCCAGCTGGCAACCTCTGTCCAAAGTGTAGGTGGAATAATGTTTCTGCCACTGTTAAGCAGTAGCCAACAGAGCTGCTAAGTAAAAGCCTTAAAGGGGCATGACAGATTGCTCAGCTCTCCATGTAGAGAATAATGTAATCTGCTGTGAGACGTTTCACACAAGGCCTCCCGCTGCTCCATCTGGGCTGCTGAGCACCGGTGGCTCACTCGATTGTATAAAAGTCAAATATGAAGGCAATTCCTGACAGCAGGAATTTTTTTTTTTTTTAATGAAAAAAAAAGGACACTAAGGAATGCAAGCAGCATCATATTTCAGTTCTTAATTATTCATTAAAATATTAAGCCGAATTTACTTTTCAGGTCGTGAGGCAGTTAGAAACCTAGAAGTGCTCTCTGAAACTACAGCAAACCTTTTATAGGGAAAATGATGATGGTAAATAAGTTAAGCTAGTAAAAGTTCTGAGAGAGAATACTTGCAGAACCATAAATTTCGTATAGATAGATTTAATGCATAATCATAATTAGCTACATTATTCTCCTGTGATAAAAACCAAAAAGATTCCATTTGCTTTTTCATGCCTAGAGTAGCAAGTAAAAGGACTTTCACTATAATTTTGTCTTCTTCAGTTATAGACAGTGAGCAGAAAGTAATCATAACAAATATGTTTATTTATGTACACTAATGATAGTTCATTAGAAATCAAACCTGGAATTCTTTAGGCTGTTCCCCATGGCCTTCAATAGCATACATAAACACTACAGGTTCTGAACTTACATGCAAAGCCCTCATTTATGACATTAATAGATCTGTCTGGAAGAGGATCCAAGAATTTGTACTTTGAGTTTTACATGCATTTAATGGGCAAAAATGGTTTATGTACAAAAATCACCTCTCATCTTTTTTGTTTTTGTTTCTTTTTTACCAAGAATCTTAATTTTTTTGCTTTTTAAGAGCTCTGTCCTCTTCATAGACCCAACTGTCTTTATTCATAGTTACTCAGTGACTTCTCAGTTTCTTTAAATTAAGTCTGGTGTCCTGTGTAATAAAACTAATGCTTACTCCTCTTGACACATATCCCTTCTAACACATGTGTGCATTTGATTTCTCAAGCTCTTGTCACATGAGAGTTAATCATAATAGGTTTGGAGCAGCAGATATAATCAGAGTGTGACACAGTGCATCGGATCATGAGCTTTATTTTTCAGTCATAGATCTGACAGCAAGAAACAGGTGGTCATATTTTGTATGTACAGGTCTTCTGCCTTGAACCTTTTAATTTGAACTTCTATGTCTCTGGGAACCCAGAATTCTGTCAAGAGGTTTTCTTCCTGCAAAAACATGATGTTTTCTAATAGTTATGGTTGGGTTTGTGCTTCAGCCATTCACCTGAACTACTTTATTTCAGAGTGATTTAAAGTAATTATACACTGGAATTGTACTCAGTAGAATATTATGAATATAACTTTTTTGGAAATGAAAGCAAAGCCTGACTACAAATTTGAGTTTTCTACCTTCCCTCCCACTTTCCTCTTGATAATTCATTAACTACAAAACTACTCATGGTTTATGAAGGGAACAGAGGCCTTAAAAAAAAAAATCTTAGTCCAAAAAAAAAAAAAAAGGGTGAGATGTAATCTCTGTATTTGTAGAGAGTGTGAATACCAATGTATTCAAATAAAAGTACAGAAGAAAGCAATATGTTGTAAAATGTTATTTTCCAGTCAGTGAGAGAGAAGAAACTAAAGGAAATCTCATAAAACAAATGCTAACTTTCACTAAAACTTTTCATCGTAATTCTGCCTCACTGTACAAAGAACTGAGGTGTCTATAAGATACTCCTGAATTCTCTAAAAAGGACACTTCCTTATTAGTGACAGTACTCCTGGAGGAGAAGAATTACTGAAATATATCTTTTCAAGAAAATAAATAGATATGGCCTAGGTTATTTTTGCTTGATCAGGGTTGTTGTCATTTGCTTACATAGGACACCAATTGAGTTGACGGTGGACTCTGGTCTGACACAAGCATCCGCCCCGTATTTAAAAACATTTCCCTGATTGAGCATGGGCTCAAAAGGTTGGAATCAAAGATGGTAGCAAGCATCAGCAGTTTATTAAAGCCTTCTGCCTTTTCTCTGTTGCAATTCCACAGGCTGTACCACTAACTCCCTCTTCTCACAGCACAACCTGTAGCTCCACCAACACCACCTCCTTCCTCCTAACCCTTTACACCATTTCTCTCACATGCATAACACCTGTGTGCCCTTTTACTCTTTCGTTATTGGTCAATACCCATCAGTATTCCATGCTTCTTCTCCTTCAATGCTCTCCACCTGTCTTATACAGCTGCATCCCACCAGGGATGAGGCTCAGCTGCAGCCCCATTCCTGATCTTCCACAGTCTGTTCTCCCACACAGGGTGACCATATCTGTTCAAGCTGGAGTTCAATGAAGTCACACTCTTAAATGAATGGCACATACAGGGATCAAACCACTACCCTGACACTATTAACAGCATGCTATAACCAACTGAGCTAATCTCAGGATTGTGTTTGGATTTCACCTGTTATCTTGTGTCCACTGACTGAGGGGTTTTTTTTTTTTGGTTTTTTTTTTTTGTTTGTTTGTTTGTTTTGGGTTTTTTTTTTTTTTTTGGTGTATGATGGTTAGCAGAAGAGTTGCTGATTCACAATTTTTGATGGAGTTCATGAATCCTCAGATTCATAACAAGCTGATAAAAGTTGTCCAAAACTGGTGCCATCTTTTACTATTTATCTAGCTAAAAACTACAAGGCTGTTTTCATAACTAAATAGAGTTACAGCTGAGAACTTTGTCAAAAAGAGGAAGGGTCGAAGTACAATGGATGTTATTTTGTTGAAGAGGATTAAATGCAAATGTGTCTTTGTCATTTTATTGTGATATTGCTATATATTGCTAGTTTTTCTTTGTTTTTCTTTTTGTGGACTATCTATAGATTGGGACCAGATATTTTTCTAAAGTATCTATTTTATTCAAAGGAGCTACAGCATTCTACAGGATGAAGTTGAGCTATATAGGAAAGATCAGGTGAAAAGTATCACATGTGCTAGGAGGAAGTCCCATTAAATTTAAATTAGTGCTGAATTTTTATATATACACATATATAAACATACATATTTAATCTGCTTACAGGAGTGTAATTATAATGTAATATAATTACATTATAACTTTACCCTAAGTTTATGAAATAAATCTATGATTTTGCTATTAAATCTAGAAAAGAGAACTGAAAACTTACATGAAACTGGTAAAATTAGAATTTGCTGTCGTTGAGGAAGTAATGAATAAGTAGGAAATAGGATGCATCCATGTTACCTGATGCATGAGTGCCCAAGCCCACAGGTGGGTGATTTCCAGAGACCATAGAAGTGTCTAGGATGGCAGAGTGAGGACTTGTGTCTCCAGCTGCTGGTTGGGATGAAGCATCTTACTCCACACATTTACAAATAAAGGTTAGGTGGCTATGTCTTAGTAGCAAATAACCCTTTTTAGTGGTCTGCCATGAAGTATCCAGAGATACACCACAATATCTACCCAATCACTGTTTTTCTGTGCTAGGTGACTTAGGTGATTTAAACACCAAATGCAGTTACTAAGTATGTGCTAAATAAAATCAATTAGTGGCATATGTAGTTTTGAGATGGTGACAGGCACACAAAATAAGATTTAAAACTGCAATTAAAAAACGATTTTTTGTTCATGTTCTCTTCATTTTGGATGATTTCTGTTGAGTGTTAGTATTTCCCCATAGTAGCTATGTTCTCAGTAAACTTCTTTATTTGAGCTAGTGATAAAAACAAATCCCCAAAAAACCCAAACCAAACAACCAAATAGTTTAAAAAGGGGATATTAATAATTTATATATACAGAACTACTTGTAGTTTCACTAGACATTGTATAATTCTGAAGTAATATCTTGTTTCCTGTGAAAACAGAACAGTAAGACAAGGAACTGAATCCTCTATCCAGTCTCTCTGTGCTTTTTTATCCTTGTATCATTTCATTAGATATGAATTAGGATTCTGTTTGGTTTCTTAATTAAAATACTGCTCCAAAAAATAATTTAAAAAAAACACAAACCTGGGTGTTGGAATCACTTTAGCCCATATTTTAGTACTAAATCATTTCTTTCACAAAGGGAAATGTCTTTAGGAATAGATGATAGGAGAAAAAAAAATCTTCTGGATTTATCTTCTTTTTTTTTTTCTTTCAAGTGCCTTGTATTCCCCACCTCCTCCTTTCTCCTATCTTCTTCTCTGTGTTGAGTATACTGCTTTTAAAAACCCTGTTACACAGAGATTTTAGAACTACGTTTTCTAAGAGGCATCGTAAACTCCAGAAATTTATCAAGGTCTGATATTAAGGATAAAACTTTTTTAAAAAGTGGTTTTTTGTGTAATACAAGAGAAATATTTTCTGCTTTACATATGCCAGACAGATGGCTCCAATATTTTCTTTCATGTGCTGTAAGCTTACATGAAACTGGGCAATGAAATTCAGCTTTAAGAGAAACCCAGGCAAGATGGATTTCTCTTGCTGCTGGGCAGCTGGCTCAGCAGTCATGTTGTGTTTGTACACATGTTTCTCAAGTGGAGTGGTGTTCGGGGACCTCCTCACAGTCAGCACTGCTGACAAGACTGAGAGAAGTGCTGTTAGCATTATCAGAGCTATTGCAAATATTTGAGGGGTAGAGGGATCAGACCTTCTTATGAAAGGAGTGCTTTTCATTTAAATATAAATGTTTTTCAACTCATGCCAATATATCCTCCAAACAATACAACTGGATAACTTTTCTGTCTTTCTTTCTTTCTTACTTTCTTTCTCTAAGTCGAGTGGATATATTTTGACCTCATAGCATAACTCATAGGGAGTGAAATGTCACAGAATAATTTTATTTTCCCACTAGAAAATAAAAAAAAAAATTTGAAACTGTAGGGCTCAGTTAGGAAATTCAGTAGAAGATCCTAGACTTTCAAGTGGAAAAATTTGACTACAATGCCTGCAAGCACATATTCCCTTGAAAAACAGGTGATATAAAAACATTGCTAAAATAGATTTTGCTTTCACATTATTTATTTTCTTGAAAAATATTCAAATAAATGGTGAATAAAAACAGTAGAGATAATGCCAATTGCCTGTTCTCTATTTCCTCAATCTCTATTTTCAGTAAAAATTAAAAAAAGATAAAAAAAAGCTCCTGTTTTTGTTTATATGTCCTAACTGAACATACCCCTTTAAATAATTTTTATGTCCTTGGAAAAGGCTGGAGTGTCCAAGAACAAGATAATAACACATTTAAGGAACCTTGTCAATCAACGCCAAACTAAATTTACATTGTGTCCTGGCATAACCCATTGTCTCACAGATAAACCACCAGATTTACAACTGATGTTGTGTCCTGAAAGAGCTCCATTTTTAGGATAATAGTTTCTAATACAATGTCACCAAGCTAATCCTTGGCTATACTGAGTGCAAAATCTGCAGACCTCTGGCCTTCATCAGAACAATTGAGTTTTGTAGCAGAATCAAAATTTTGGAAAGCAGAGAGCTGATTAACATGTGAATGACCTACTGCATACTAAAAAGGGGAAGAGAGTTAAGTTCAGACACACTTATAGACAAACCCTTTTTATCAGAACTTTG
This sequence comes from Agelaius phoeniceus, assembly GCF_051311805.1. NCBI lineage: Eukaryota > Metazoa > Chordata > Aves > Passeriformes > Icteridae > Agelaius > Agelaius phoeniceus. The sequence continues at coordinate 9,079,227 of NC_135267.1, read as the reverse complement.
AAATCCGGAAATGTTGCAAATAGCTGTTTATTGCTGCGAGTCATATAGATTATTTGTTCTTAAAACTACACAAAAGCAAACAAAGCAAACCTATATTAAAAATTTTGGGGTGGTTTTGGCCTTTTCTTTGCCACAGTTAACATTTCCTCCCTCTATAACCTAGTAAAGAGAGAAATGAGAGTATAGCAGAGTACCTTTCTTGATAGATCACACGTTGATGATGTGTGCAATGCTCCAAAAGGGGAAAGGTAGTGTAATATGACCTTGTGTACTTCATTTCTCCCTTCATTTGCATACAGACTATATTTGGATTTGCCTACAGAAAGAATAAAGGAAGTTTCCAGTAGACTGTAAGGATATAACAAGGTCAGTCTTTCACTTGGGAGAATATCTTTCTAACTGCTCTTTCTCTGTGAACCACATTTGAGTAGTTGTAATGAGCTAAGGAAATAGTAAGTTAGCTGAAGTATGTTTCACTATCCTTGTGTTTTCTTTTCCTAGGAAAGTGCTTTCAGAAAGATGAGGTTTTATTTTGACGTAACATTATGCAAATCGTCATATACTGCTTTAGGACCCAAATTGATGCCATGATGCTTGCTAAATTTATCAATCTGACTTGATACTAGCTGGAACTCTGTAAATGTTACATCCACACTGTAAACTCTTCCAGACAAAACTTCATATATTGTGGTAGTGCTACTTATATAAAAGTGCTTATCCTGTCTCTCTTCATCTAGAAAATAAAACCTTCCCTCTTTGTATTACCTCTTCACTCTTTGTCTTAGAACAATAAAAATTGTGCAGACTACAGACAACACACTGCTATGTAACTCTGCCACACACATAGTATGTGATCAAGAAATACCAGTAAATATCTAGAAATACTAGTAAACTTGAAGACAGGAATTCCAATCCATTTCCATTATCACTACTGAGGGAAGATGTCCCTCTGTAAAGACAAGTAAGTGGACTTTAAATACAGATTTAATCTCTGATGTGTGGGTGCTAAGTATCAACAAAATCTCATCATCATCATATGATTTTTTGTGCCTGGTTGCATACACAGCATAAAATGTAGTCTTAATCAGAAGTGGAGCAGTATCTATAAGGTGTCTGAAAAATATTGCTATGTGTAAAGTAGCTCAGGAAAGTCTTTAGAAGGGGATAGTGTGCTGTGTATATACTCCAACCCATTCTGTTTGAGGGCAGCTGTTTAGGGAGCTGATGGCTGCTGACACGTGTGGTGACACATGGCAGACTATTTACTTTTCCACCTTCTTATGAGGCAATATTAGTGCTCTGATAGAATAAAGGATGCAGCATAAAAAGGTTTACTGGCTGTGAGATTAAAAGATTATACTTGCCTACTTATTGATGTGCTAGTAGTGGGTCTGGTCAGGTTTCTCGTGGTAAAGAGGTTATGATGTGAACCAATGAGCTGTCTAACTGCTAGAAATGATCTGAAAACTGTAACACAGTGGTGCAACCAATATTTACCCTCACAGACTGAGAGAATGAATACAAACATGAAGTAAAAATGATGTCTCAATGAAAATTGTGAGGGCTTGCACATAACAAAATTGTACTGGTCCCCTTGGAATGCTGAAAGAACCCAGCTTTCACTTCAGCTCACATTGTTCTCTGAGAGCTTTTGCAGGTGATAGAGCAGGATACCATCCCTTATTGTGCTGTCACCCTTGTACAAACTGCTGCTCCATTCAGCAAATATCTGTCCAGCCCTGATGTGGTTGCAGTCTGCTACAAAGGGTCCCAGACTGTCTGCATCCAGCTAGCCAGAGATTAATCCCTGAGCTTCTAAGCACAAAGAAACTGTAATTCTGCTCTTACAAAGAAAGCATGAATGCAGTGCAACTTTCCTCTTGATACCAATGCACAGTGTGTGCCCAGCATGCAGATACAGGGAATGTGTGCAAGTTGATTTTTTTCTCTCAACAGTCTCTTTAGACTTCATTTTTAGAAAAAAACATGGAGTTACACTTTAACAAAGCAATACAAGTTTTGAAAACCATCAGACTGCTTGAGTTGAACTTAGGTGCGATGGAAAAGATGGGATTTCAAAAAAATTCCTAAAGCAGTTCCTTTCACTGCCTCTCCCTGTAAGCACTTGCACCGTGGACAACAAAGCTTTTGTGTGTTTGAGATCTATGAAAGGGAGGTGTTGAGCCTCAGCCTGAATCTCAGAGGGACTCCAGTTGGCAAAGATTCTTTAGGTATGTCTAAAAAGACAGACAACATGAATTTATTTATAAAGCACAGCAACCTCTATTCAGAACCACTTTCTAGTCCTTCATATTATTTCTGGGTTTTGTCCAATGACTCTGATAGAAAATACACAAGCAGTGTTGAGAGCAGAACTATGTTCTGTTTTGTTTAGCAGAATGGAACCTCCTAATTGCAGATTACCAGTCTTACCCTTCTTTTCACCTTTGCTTACTGTTGGCCTAGCCCCATGTCACTTGCATTTCTCTTTACACAATGTCAGCTTCAAGATGTGGGTGAAGGAGAAAGAATATGGAGGAACATGCACCCCAGTATCTATCTTCTATATCATGCCTGCTTGAACAATATGCTCAAATGCTGGTAAATGGGAGGTGAGGTTTAATGCTGAGAAACTCGGCTCTTTCATGGTTTTGTGCAGTCAACTTGGCTTTGTACAGAGCAGTAACATTGCCTCAAGTTCTCTGTACACTTTAATAAAGTGAATTTTTTTCCTTGGTCTTAGTTAAGGATGAAGCAATCTAAAGCAGAGTCTCTGCAGGCTGGTTCCTGTTCTTTAGCTCCAGGTCTGTGCCCTGAGACTCAGAATATGCCCCTGAGCAGGCAGCTTCCTACTTGATCTTTCCTGTCAGAGTTCAAG